>NC_088791.1:352613813-352750637 GCF_011386835.1 Chrysemys picta bellii
GGGCCTTGTTACAAGGAGAGGCTCCTGGGTCAGTGTTTTTGTTCAGTGATGTGTGGTTGCTGGTGAGTATTTGCTTTAGGTTGGGGGGTTGTCTGTAAGCGAGGACAGGTCTGTCTCCCAATCACATCAGCCATACCATCAGGGGCTCGTTCACCTGCACATCTACCAATGTGATATATGCCATCATGTGCCAGCAATACCACTCTGCCATGTACATTGGCCAAACTGGACAGTCTCTCCACAAAAGAAGTAATGGACACAAATCTGACATCAGGAATCATAATACTCAAAAACCAGTGGGAGAACACTTTAACCTGTCTGGTCATTCTATGACAGACCTGCGGGTGGCTATCTTACAACAGAAAAACTTCAAAAACAGACTCCAATGACAGACAGCTGAGCTGGAATTGATATGCAAACTAGATACAATCAACTCAGGATTGAATAACGACTGGGAATGGCTGAGCCATTCCAAACATTGATTCTATCTCCCCTTGTAAGTATTCTCATACTTCTTATCAACCTGTCTGTACTGGGCTATCTTGATTATCACTTCAAAAGTTTTTTTCTCTTACTTAATTGGCCTCTCAGAGTTGGTAAGACAACTCCCACCTGTTCATGCTCTCTGTATGTGTGTATGTATATCTCCTCAAAATATGTTTCACTCTATATGCATCCGAAGAAGTGGGCTGTGGTCCACGAAAGTTTATGCTCTAATAAAATTATTAGTCTCTAAGGTACCACAAGTACTCCTGTTCTTTTTTCAAATACCTTACAAGGTTCTAATCTAATTCTATGAACTCAGGATTGGTTCCTGGGAATCATGACACACAGCTCTGAGAAATCCTGCCCATAACGCAAGCATGGCCAGATATTAGGCAACACCTTGGGATCCAGGATGCATGGGATGGGGAATCACACAGAAAATATATCGGCACGAGATAGGTCAGTCAATGTTTCACACTCGTTTAGATTTCTCCGCAATACCGAGCACCCTTCTCAAACCTGCCATTGGAGAACTAGAGTGGTTCAGGGAAGGGCAATGAGAACGTACATATCTACATCTAGGAACAAAGAATGTAGGTGATGCTAACATAATGAGGGACTCTTGTGGGAAGCACAATGACTCTGAACAAGATTAGGGGGCATGAAGGGGTAATTAGTTAACATGAGCTCCCAGTGTGACCCTGCAGCCAAAAGAACCAATGTGATCCTTGGATGATAACCAGGGGAAACTCAACGAGCGGTAGAGAAGTTATATTACCTTTCTATTTGGCACTCTTGCTGGAATCTTGCGTCCAGTTCTGGTGTCCCTAGGTTAAAGATGGATGTCGATACACTGAAGAGAGTTCAGAAAAGAGTCACAAGAATTAGTAAAAGTTTAGAAAACCTGCCTTCCTATAATAGACTCTAGGAGTCGATCTATTTAGTCGAACAAAGATGGTTAATGAGTAACTTGATAACAGTCTGTAAGTACCTACATGGGGAACAAATAATTAATCATAGGCTTTTCATACAGAGGTGTAACAGGATCCAATGGCTGCAAGATGAAGTTAAAGACATTCTGAATGGAAATATGGCGTATATTTTCAACGGTGAGAGTAAGTATTGGAACAATTTACCAAGGGTCATGGCAGATTCTCCATCACTGAGAATTTCTGCGATCTGTCGCTGTGGGTGAAGGGAACCCCAGCAGCAGCAGCAGTTCAGGCTGTGCAGGGAAGGAGAGAGGGACAGACAGGGCAGGAGGGAGAGACAACGTGGAGACTAAAAGGAGCCAGTGTGAGTAACTCTTCCTCAAAATAATGCACAGCTCTAACATATTGCAGCCCGTTAGAAACCCAGACACCCCTTTCTGAGGCTGACTTTCCATGTTGGCAATTGCTGATGTTACCACAAGGCTGTAGTGAGGTTGCTCACAGGAGGATGAATGGTCTGCATGGGGGATGGTATCAGAGACAATATGCTGCAGTGTGGTCCACATTACCTTACTGTCTGAGACAGCCCCCTGTCCCAGGACGCTTCCTTACGCCTCTTTGGTCTGTGTATTTGGCAGGGTGTCCATTCCCTATTTCACCCAGTTTCAGGACTCTGTGCCATTGTGATTTGGATACTGCCTTTCCCCCACCTCTCCACCCCCCGCCTGCCCCACCACCACCACCACACACACTCTGTGCATTCCTGGACTTTGTGCCATTGTGATGTGGATACTGCATATCCCTGCCTTTCCCCCACCCCTCCACCCCCCGCCTGCCCCATATCCACCACCACCACACACACACACACACACACACACACACACACACTGTGCATTCCTGGAACTCCCCCGAAGAGATTTCCAACACTGCCTGGTTTCCTCTAAGCCAGAAACATATTTTTATGTTTACTGCCTTTTGGTGCTTCTCATCCTCTCCAGACCCAGAGCTGCAGGGCTGCGGAGAGAGCAGACCCATCTCCCTCCCTGAAAAAAAAGTTATCCGAACTGTTTTAAAACTTTAAAGCTGTTAGTTTGAGATTTCAGCAATTCTCCTCTCCTGTCAGTTTTTCCTTGGACCAAACAAGCTCACCCGTCCTTAGAGGCCAATTGAAGTCACTGCAGGCTCATGGGCTGTGTAAATGAGGCCATTTATTTAAGTCCTTACATGTAGATTTAGGGTGATCTTAATGGGGCCACTGTGGCACCCTTAGTGTCTAACTTTCGTCTCCCAGCTCTGCATATCACAGCTTCGGGTCCTGTTACAGACAGTGCTATTCTGTCATGGTGCTGAAAGAGTCGGAAAGAAGCACCCAGTTTATGTGGCGTTCTGAGACCGGGCATGAAAGATTAGGATTTCAAAACATGTGAGCCCTGATTTCACTCTCAGGGAAGCCAGTGTCATTCTGGAGTGACCCAGTGAAGGCAGAATGTGAGAGCAGAATCTGGCCAGTGTGTCACCCATTCTTTCTGTGAAATCTCTGGTAACACAGATACCCACTGCAGAGGCTTTTGTTATTCTACCTAATAGAGAAGTGAAGTTTCTGAATTGGGAAACTTGTGCGAACCAGAGGAAAAACCACACCACCCCAAAAAAGGAAGCTACTGAGACAGATAGAAGAACACAGTAAGAGACAGGGAACTGATCTTAAAAACAAATATTTGTCTAAACTATTTTCAATACATTTGTAGTTCCAATTTTACCAGGTAAATCCCTTGGTGTTTCTGTCAATACTAAAGTCGCTGTCCTGGTGAATTTCTGCCCAGATGGTTCTTTACATGACCTAGGAATTCTTCCTGAGCTCTTAGTACTGACTTTAATGCAGGAACAGGCAACTCACCGAAATCCCACTCAGCAGAGAGAAGGAGTCTCCTTACTGCGACAGGAATGCAGAGCCCTGAGAATCTGCTTATGAATCTCACATGTCTGGCATTCCCCTCAATGGGCAGCCTTTATGATTCCCCTCTACAATCCCTACGGACTCTCAGGTTGGCAGGACTCCCGGACAATTCCCTAAGCTCTGTGAGCAGCAGAAAGGCATAAAATACACACTAGAGAACTACATCTTGAGACCCTCCCCCTGGAGTGAAGAAATAATTAATCAATAGCAGGGGCTCAGATTGTCATGGCAAAATGAGTCTTGCAGACTGTTCAGCCTAGCAGTGAAGGATGGTTGTCTTTTCTGTGTGTAATGTACAGAAATCTGCACTATGTGTGGAAATGCTGCCACAAGATATGTGACCAAAAAACATTTCAACTGATTGTGGCAGTGTACCGCCGCATACTGCCCATGCAGTTCTAATATCCAGTCCATTAGCCTCTGAAAAGTCACTGCCACCCTGTGGAGGCCAAATGATGTGATCTTGAATTGGTGCAAGCCGAAGGGCATGGAAAAGGCTTTCTTCTCCTAGGAGTCTGCTATCAAAGGATGACATGAACCCTGAGCACTAACTTTAATGCAGAAACAGGCAACTCACCAAAATCCCGCTCAGCAAACAGAGGAAATCTCCTTACAGTGACAGGAAGGCAGAGCACAGAGAATACGTGTATGAATCTCACATGTCTGAAACTTGGCGTGCTGGAGAGCGACCTTTATGAATCCCCTGTACAGTCTCTGCAGACTCTCAAGCTGGCAGGAATCCCAGACAATTCCCTTGCCACCATGAGCACTGGGAAGAGCAGAAAATAGACCCTGGAGAACTTCAGCCTCAGAGCGTCCCGTGGGAGTGAATAAATAATTTGCTGATACCAGGGGCTCAGAATATCAGAGCAAACTGAGTCTTGCAGACTTTTCAGACTAGCAACTGATTCTGGCTGTCTTTTCTGTGCATAGAGTAATGCCCTCTGCACTGTGTGTGGGAATGCTGCCATGAGATATGGGACCAAAAAACATTTTCAATTGATCGTAGCAGCGTTCCGCTGCATACTGTCCATGCATTTGTAATATGTAGTCCATTAGCCTCTGAAATTCACTGACACCCTGTGGAGGCCAAATGACCTGATGCTGAATTGTTGCAGGCTGAAGAGCCTGGAAAAGGCTTTCTTCTCTTAGGATTCTGGCATTAAAGGTGTTTGCTAGTATCCCTTTGTGAGGTCGAAAGTGTATATATATATATATCTGGCAGTTCTCACTAGTACTAACAAAATCGCTTGCCTCATAACCTCAGACGTGCAGAACGCAATGCCATCAACAGTCTCAGAAACCACCCTGACATTATAATCAAAGAGGCTGATAAAGGAGGTGCTGTTGTCATCATGAACAGGTCTGACTACCAGAAGGAGGCTGCCAGACAACTCTCCAATACCAAATTCTACAGGCCACTTCCCTCAGATCCCACTGAGGAATACACTAAGAAACTGCACCATCTACTCAGAACACACCCTACACTAACACAGGAAGAAATCAACATACCCATAGATCACCGACTGGGGTTATTCTATCTACTACCCAAATCCACAAAATTGGAAATCCTGGAGGCCCCATCATCTCTGGCATTGGCACTCTCATTGAAGGACTCTCTGGACATGTGGACTCTCTACTCAGACCCTATGCCACCAGCACTCCCAGCTATCTCCATGATACCACTGATTTCCTGAGGAAACTATAATGCATTGGTGACCTTCCAGAAAACACCATCCTAGCCACCATGGATGTAGAGGCTCTCTACACAAACATCCCACACACAGATGGAATACAAGCTGTCAGGAACAGTATCCCGCATGGCCCCACAATATGCCAACATTTTTATGGCTGACCTGGAACAACGCTTCCTCAGCTCTTGCCCACTCACGCCTCTTCTCTACCTATGCTACATTGATGACATCTTCGTCATCTGGACCCATGGGAAGGAGACTCTGGAAAAATTCCACCACGATTTCAACAGCTTCCACCCCACCATCAACCTCAGCCTGGACCAATCTACATGGGAGGTCCACTTCCTAGACACCACGGTGCAAATAAGTGATGGTCACATTAACACCACCCTATACCAAAAACCCACTGACAGCTATACCTACTTTCATGCTTCCAGCTGCCATCCCGGACACACCACACGATCCATTGTCTACAGCTAAGCACTGAGGTACAACCGCATCTGCTCCCACCCCTCAGACAGAGACCAACACCTACACAATCTTCACCAAGCATTCTCAAAACTACGATATTGGCACGAGGAAATACGGAAACAGATCAACAGAGCCAGACGTGTACCCAGAAGCCTCCTACTGACAAGCCCAAGAAAGAAACCAACAGAACTCCACTGGCCATCACATACAGTCCCCAGCTAAAACCTCTCCAATGCATCATCAGTGATCTACAACCCATCCTGGACAACAATCCCTCACTTTCACAGGCCGTGGGTGGCAGGCCAGTCCTCGCCCACAGACAACTCGCCAACCTGAAGCATATTCTCACCAGTAAATATATCATAGTAACCCTAACTCAGGAACCAAACCATGCAACAAACCTCGACGCCAACTCTGCCCACATATCTACACCAGCGACACCATCACCGGACCTAACCAGATCAGCCACACCATCACCGGTTCATTCACCTGCACGTCTACCAATGTAATACATGCCATCATGTGCCAGCAATGCCCCTCCGCTATGTAATCCGCAAATCTGGACCGTTCCTACGTAAAAGGATAAATGGACACAAATCAGATATTAGGAAGGGCAATATACAAAAACCTGTAGGAGAACACTTCAATCTCCCTGGACACACAATAGCAGATTTAAAGGTAGCCATCCTGCAGCAAAAAAACTTCAGGACCAGACTTCAAAGAGAAACTGCTGAGCTTCAGTTCATCTGCAAATTTGACACCATCAGCTCAGGATTAAACAGAGACGGTGAATGGCTCGCCAACTACAAAAGCAGTTTCTCCTCCCTTGGTGTTCACACCTCAACTGCTAGAAGAGGGCCTCATCCCCCCTGATTGAACTAATCTCGTTATCTCTAGCCTTACTCACTCTTGCTTGCATATTTATACCTGCCTCTGGAAATTTCCACTACATGCATCCAACGAAGTGGGTATTCACCCACGAAAGCTCATGCTCCAATACATCTGTTAGTCTATAAGGTGCCACAGGACTCTTTGCTGCTTTTACAGTACTAGTAGTTCATCTACTATCTGCATTTGTTCTAGAGGGGTAAGGAAAACTTCTGACAAGGGAACCCCTCAAATTTTTCTCTTTATAAGAACGGCCATCCTTGGTCAGAGGAATGGTCCATCTAGCCCAGTCTCCTGTCCTCCAATAGTGGCCAATGCCAGGTGCTTCATTGGGAATGAACAGAACATGTAATCATCATGTGCCCAGCTGGATAGAAAGTGCCCTACTGCAGGGTACATTCCAAGAATATGTGCTGCAGAAGCAGTGGAGGAGATGACACTGGATCAACAGGAAGTGTGGGTGATGGAGTTTCCCGATGTATGAATTAATAATAAAGCAAAATGGGGTAAAATAAAAGCAAGAGTTAAAATTGTGGGGGACAAAGTGCCACCACAGAGACAATATCAATATCCTGTGCAAGCAAAGGCAGGAACTGAGACAATAATTGAATCATGAAAACAAGAGAGAATGATTGAAAAGGGGAATTCTGTATACAATAGCCCAATTTGGCCTGCATTAAAAGCCTCAGGAAATTGGAGACTGACAATGGATTTTAGACCAATTAATAAATTGGCACCAATTAATTAATAATTACTTAATAAAATGGCACCAATAGCAGCAGATCTACCTCAAGCGATGGCAAGAATACAGGGGGCTCCTACATGGTTCTCTGTCATAGATTTGGCAAATTGTTTTTTTGTCAGCCCTTTGCATCCCGATTCTTGGGCCCACTTTGCATTTACTTTTAAGAGACATCAGTACTTGTTTAAACAAATTCCCCAGGGCCTACACTGCACTTTGGCTATTGCACATCAACATGCGGTGTAAATGCTGGATGAATTATCCGAAGAGGATCAGAAGAATGTCATCTCATATGTACATGACATATTAGTGTGGGGGGACACAGAAGAGGAGGTGACTGAGCGGACTAAAAAAGTGTTGAGACACAACCAGGAAATAGGTTTCAAGGCTAATAAAGAGAAAGCCCAACTAGTGCAGAGGAGAGTGAGTTATTTGGGGGTGACCCTAGGGAAACAGGGAATTCAGGTGGGTCAACAAAACGTGAAACCATTCATGAATTGACCAAGGCCAAAGGATTCTCTTGTGTTGAGGGTAATGTTAGGAGGGTTTAACTGTTCAAAGAAACACATCTGGAATTTTGCCACTCTAACTGGAGCCTTGTGACATTTACTAAACAAGAAAGTAGAATTGGAGTGGGGGCCTAAACAAGAAAAAGCTTTCTGTAATTTAAAACAAGCCTTGATACAAGATGCAAGATCCAGCATTAAAATTCCCAGAAATTATAAGGGGCCTACCATCAATCAATCAAATGTAAGCCCCGCCCCCTGACACCATCAGGCCCCACACACCTATCACACTAAGATCCACCCCCTGGGGAATATTACTTCCAGGATCAAAATGGACTCATGAATGGAATCAAAATGTGTCATGTGACCATTCTAAGAACTCTTCCCACAGCCCTATACCAATCTGGATGGGTGTTACCCCCTGTAGGTCTCCACCAACGGGAGATTTGACCAATCAGGGGTGTTCCAGGGAGGAGAGACCAGGCCAGGAGAGGGTTGTGTGACCCCTCTAAGAACACCTGCTACTACCCTCTACCAAGCAGGATGGGTTCTGCCCCTGTAGGACCACCCCAGGAGAAGATTTGATCAATCATGGGGTATTCTGGGGTGGGGTGATCAGTCAAGAAGTGGGTCATGTGACCCCACTGAGAGCTCCTACCACCAATCTCTACCAATCAGGATGGGTTTCTGCCACGGAAGACCTCCCGTAGAGCAGATTTGACCAATTGGGGGGAGTTCCAGGGAGGGGTGACCCGCCCAGAAGAGGGTCTTGTGACCCCCTCCAAGACCTCCTGCTACTGTTCTCTACCAATAAGAGTACAGCACTGCCCTGGGAATCCCAGTGCCACACAGAAAAGGCATTTTGTTCGAAGAAAAATGTTTTAGAAACCATGAATACGCTAAGAGGAAACTGTGACGGGTTGGATCACAGAAACCCCCTGGAAGCTGCCACCAGATGTGACAAGGCTACCTCTACCCCTGCTTTCCCTGCCAGCTCGGGACCCCAGCACCCTGTCTTGCTGAGCCAGACACTCCCGTCTGTTCCAACACGGAACCAGGGTCTGAATTACTTGCCCCATAGCTGCAGGTTTACCTGAAAGCAGCTAACAGAAGTGTTCCTGTCTTTAACACTCAGATGCCCAACTCCCAGTGGGGTCTAAACCCAAATAAATCCATTTTGCCCTGTATAAAGCTTATGCAGGGTAAACTCATAAATTGTTTGCCCTCTGTCATACTGATAGAGCGATATGCACCGCTTTTTGCTCCCCCATGTATTAATACATACTCTGGGTTAATTAATAAGTAAAAAGTGATTTTATTAAATACAGAAAGCAGTACTTATGTGGTTCCAAGTAGTAACAGACAAAACAAATTAAGTCACCAAGCAAAATAAAATAAAATCTGCAAATCTATGTCTAATCAAACTGAATACAAATAAAATCCTCACCAGTTCCAGAATGCTCCCTTTTACAGACTAATCTCCTTTTAGACTGGGTCCAGCAATCACTCACATCCCTTGCACACTCTCCTTTGTCCCAGTTTCTTTCAAGTATCCTGGGGGTTGGAGAAGCTCTCTCTTTAGCCAGCTGAAAACAAAATGGAGGGGTTGCCCAGGGGTTTAAAGAGACTTTCTCTTGTGGGTGGAGACCCCCTCCTTGCTCCTATGAAAAGTCTAGCTCCAAGATGCAGTTTTGGAGTCACCTGGGCAAGTCACATGTCCATGCACGACTCACAGTTTTTAAAGGTAGCATCCATAGTTTACATGCTACAATGAACATCCTCAAGTAGACTTCTTATGTGGATTGAAGCATTCCAAGATCCATTCTCGTTTAAGTGTTTCTTAATTAGGTCCTTAATTTCAACATTCCTTTCTCGAGGAACTGACCAAATGCTCTACTAAGGTTATTTAGAAATTAAGCCAGTGCACAGCCAACATTTATAACATTCATACCTTCGAATACAAAAATAATACATGCATACAACTAGAATTAATACATTCAGTAAATCATAACTCTTATGGAGATATGTTACATGGCATATGTAGCATAAAACACATTTTAAGCACATTTTCATAAAGCTTTTTAGGAGGTATAGTCACAGAAATATGGAGTGCTTCACCATCCCCATGAGAACTTTGAACTGTTTTAGCTCTGAGGGCATTTGACCACCCGCGGAGAAAGCACTACATCAGTTACAGTTACAAGGAGGAGGAGGCAGTGGCCAACGGGAGTCCTTTGGCCCCACCGTTGTTGGATATGCCAGACCCGACACCAAAACACAAGTGCTCGTGAGGAAGATGGATGCACTTGAAGGCCTCTTGGCATCCACATCCCTAGAGGAGGAAAGTGACCATGTCTTGTGGGAGTCATTGGTGGAAAAGGTGAACAGAAAAGACATCACTCAGCTAAATGAATGATTCATAGATTCATAGATTCTAGGACTGGAAGAGACCTCGAGAGGTCATCGACTCCAGTCCCCTGCCCTCATGGCAGGACCAAATACTGTCTAGACCATCCCTGATAGACATTTATTTAACTTACTCTTAAATATCTTCAGAGATGGAGATTCCACAACCTCCCTAGGCAATTTATTCCCATGTTTAACCACCCTAACAGTTAGGAACTTTTTCCTAATGTCCAACCTAGACCTCCCTTGCTGCAGTTTAAACCCATTGCTTCTTGTTCTATCCTTAGAGGCTAAGGTGAGCAAGTTTTCTCCCTCCTCCTTATGACACCCTTTTAAATACCTGAAAACTGCTATCATGTCCCCTCTCAGTCTTCTCTTTTCCAAACTAAACAAACCCAATTCTTTCAGCCTTCCTTCATAGGTCATGTTCTCAAGACCTTTAATCATTCTTGTTCCTCTTCTCTGGACCCTTTCCAATTTCTCCACATCTTTTTTAAAATGCGGTGCCCAGAACTGGACACAATACTCCAGCTGAGGCCTAACCAGAGCGGAGTAGAGCGGAAGAATGACTTCTCGTGTCTTGCTCACAACACACCTGTTAATACATCCCAGAATCATGTTTGCTTTTTTTGCAACAGCATCACACTGTTGACTCATATTTAGCTTGTGGTCCACTATAACCCCTAGATCCCTTTCTGACGTACTCCTTCCTAGACTGTGTCTTCAAATTCCCTGCAATCCCTCCCAGTTTGGTATCATCCGCAAACTTAATAAGCGTACTTTCTATGCCAATATCTAAGTCGTTGATGAAGGTATTGAACAGAGCCGGTCCCAAAACAGACCCCTGCGGTACCCCACTCGTTATGCCTTTCCAGCAGGATTGGGAACCATTAAGAACAACTCTCTGAGTATGGTTATCCAGCTAGTTATGCACCCACCTTATAGTAGCCCCATCTAAATTGTATTTGCCTAGTTTAGCTATAAGAATATCATGCGAGACCGTATCAAATGCCTTACTAAAGTCTAGGTATACCACATCCACAGCTTCACCCTTATCCACAAGGCTCGTTATCCTATCAAAGAAAGCTATCAGATTGGTTTGACATGATTTGTTCTTCACAAATCCATGCTGGCTGTTCCCTATCACCTTACCACCTTACCACCTTCCAAGTGTTTGCTGATGATTTCCTTAATTACTTGCTCCATTATCTTCCCTGGCACAGAAGTTCAACTAACTGGTCTGTAGTTTCCTGGGTTGTTTTTATTTCCCTTTTTATAGATGAGCACTATTTATGCCCTCTTCTAGTCATCTGGAATCTCTCCTGTTTCCCATGATTTTCCAAAGATCATAGCTAGAGGCTCAGATACCTCCTTTATTAGCTCCTGGAGTATTCTAGGATGCATTTCATCAGGCCCTGGTGACTTGCAGGCATCTAACTTTTCTAAGTGATTTTTAATTTGTTCTTTTTTTATTTTATCTGCTAAACCTACCCCCTTCCCATTAGCATTCACTATGTTAGGCATTCCTTCAGACTTCTCGGTGAAGACCAAAACAAAGAAGTCATTAAGCATCTCTGCCATTTCCAAGTTTCCTGATACTGTTTCTCCCTCTTCACTAAGCAGTGGGCCTACCCTGTCTTTGGTCTTCCTCTTGCTTCTAATGTATTGATAAAAAGTCTTCTTGTTTCCCTTTATTCCTGTAGCTAGTTTGAGCTCATTTTGTGCCTTTGCCTTTCTAATCTTGCCCCTGCATTCCTGTGTTGTTTGCCTATATTCATCTTTTGTAATCTGTCCTAGTTTCCATTTTTTATATGACTCCTTTTTATTTTTTAGATTATGCAAGATCTCGTGGTTAACCCAAGGTGGTCTTTTGCCACATTTTCTATCTTTCCTAACCAGCGGAATAGCTTGCTTTTGGGCCTTTAATAGTGTCCCTTTGAAAAATTGCCAACTCTCCTCAGTTGTTTTTCCCCTCAGTCTTGATTCCCATGGGACCTTACCTGTCATCTCTCTGAGCTTACCAAAATCTGCCTTCCTGAAATCCATTGTCTCTATTCTGCTGTTCTCCCTTCTACCCTTCCTTAGAATTGCAAATCTATGATTTCATGATCACTTTCACCCAGGCTGCCTTCCACTTTCAAATTCTCAACGAGTTCCTCCCTATTTGTTAAAATCAAGTCTAGAACAGCTTCCCCCCCAGTAGCTTTTTCAACCTTCTGAAATAAAAAGTTGACTGCAATGCAGTCCAAGAATTTGTTGGATAGTCTGTGCCCCGCTGTGTTATTTTCCCAACATATATCCGGATAGTTGAAGTCCCCCATCACCACCAAATCTTGGGCTTTGGATGATTTTGTTAGTTGCTTAAAAAAAGCTTCATCCACCTCTTCCACCTGGTTAGGTGGCCTGTAGTAGACTCCTAGCATGACATCTCCCTTGTTTTTTGCCCTTTTAGCCTAATCCAGAGACTCTCAACACTTCCGTCTCCTATGTCCATCTCTACCTCAGTCCAAGTGTGTACATTTTTAATATTTAAGGCAACACCTCCTCCCTTTTTCCCCTGTCTACCCTTCCTAAGCAAGCTGAACCCATCCACACCAACATTCCAATCATGTGTATTATCCCACCAAGTTTCAGTGGTGCCAACAATGTCATAGTTGTATTTATTCATTAGCACTTCCAGTTCTTCCTGCTTATTCTCCATACTTCTCACATTCACCTCCATGATGTATCTCTGCCCGGTCCCCTACCTTTGACAGGAAGAATTGAAGAGAATACCACCTGCACTCCAAACTCCTTCACCCGTACTCCCAGAGCCCGGAATCACTCTTGATCTGCTCAGTGTCACACTGCGCAGTATCATTTGTGCCCACATGGATGAGTAGCATGGCGTAGTACTCAGAGGGCTGGATAATCTTCGACGATGCCTCCGTTACGATTGAAGTTGGATATCTTAGCTCGACTGCCCACCCGTAGTGTAGACCTACCCTAAATGTAACCTAAAGTAATCGTGAGGGGTTATCTTGCTGTTAACGTCTTCGAGAACTAACTGCATCCCTGTGTATGTCTTCAACGACCTGCTGAGGTTAATTGATTTGCTCAAGATTGACAGAACAAAATTCCTCAACATACACCGAACCCCCAATCTAGGTAAT
This sequence comes from Chrysemys picta bellii, assembly GCF_011386835.1. Taxonomy (NCBI): domain Eukaryota; kingdom Metazoa; phylum Chordata; order Testudines; family Emydidae; genus Chrysemys; species Chrysemys picta. Next base: position 352,627,048 of record NC_088791.1, read on the forward strand.
TTCCATTACCAACTTCTCACTCACCCATATACATGTCTGTTTGAGCATCTGCATTTTCAGGGTTACTTTGTGGTTCCTCGATGGGACCATCAGCTGTTTCCTCTACGTCAGAGGCTATTACATCAGCCTACATCAGACACCTCTGTGTGTTGACGATGGCTTATCGTCCAGGCCACTTCTCCAATCTGACACAGTGGTTTGGTCAGGTGATTGCTCCCCATGTTCACATCATCTTGTCAAAGCTCTATTTCCTCATCCCCCCCCATACTCAACCCTATCATTTATGGGGTCTAAACCAAAGAGCTTCATGACAAAGTGGGAAAATACATCTTCAAAAGATGATTGCCGAGGGACAAAAACTATAAACCTGAGTGATGACAGGGGGAAAGACTATCTCCTCGTTAATCAAGGGTGTTCTGTACCAGTTCAGTTGAGCTCACCATTGCGGAAGTTCACAGTCTGAAAAGTTACTCACACCTAACCTGTTATCACTGGATCACCAAGCACTGCACTCTCCATTGCTGCGTCACCTGATCTCTTTCAGTATCTCCCATCAGACCCTACCTCCGCACACCCCCTCGGCCTTTCCTTGACTTCCAGACCACCAAAAGATACTGCAGCTTTCTGAAGAAAGTTGGCTTTCCATTGAACCGTGTGTGAACAGGGTTAATCATCAGTTTGATGAACTGAAGCAATGGTTTCTGACAGACAAAGACAAAGAAAGCAACAATAATGCTGAACTTCTTTATTGTACGTATAGTTATCTAGTGAGAAAAATTAACCTGATTTTTTTACGTTCAATCCTTCAGGAAGCCTCGATGATAAATGAAGTGTCTCAGTTGGATAGTGCTAATACAGGAAAGCTGCTGCAGAAATTGAGGACATTCTACTAGAGCTGATTGGTGAGGGTTGTGAAGGAAAGGAAATAAACAAGGAGAAGGTAATCGCAGTGGGACACTGACTTTAAACCTGTATGACAAGAGGGAGAAATGACATCTACTTGTTAATCATGGGTGCTCTGTCCGAATTTGGCTGAGCACCGCATTGCGGAAGTTCACAGTCTGAGAAGGTCCTCACATCTAACATCTTATCAGTGCATGACCAAGCACTGCGGTGTTAAAAATAGCCCAAAAGGAGCCCAAAATGTATGTAGTTCAAAAACAAAGATAAGATTATTATATTTTTTATTTCTAAATGCATTCAGTGATAGTTGTCAATGTCCATTTTTTGTATTGAATTAGTTTTTTACCGTTAGTCTCTAGAAGGCAATATTTCATCCTCGTTGTCTTCATCGGAAGTAGAATGCATCTGCTGTTAGTCATATATCAGCAGTGATCAGTTCAATCATTTCTTTTATTAGTGTAAACTGTTCACAACAGATTTTGGGTCATTGCATATATGCCCTATGAAGAGGAATATTTTCTAAAATATCTTGTTGCACAGTTTTGTTTTTATCATGTTCATCTGAGAAAACAATCTCTCAGCTGCAGCATTGTTAACAGGTAGTGACAGCAATGAAAGAGCAAGCGAGCCAAGTTCTCAAAAGTCTTTGTCCTCAGCGGCATCCATGGGTTCAAGAAATTCAACCCCAAACTGTTCAACTTGGTTGTCCTGAGTATGAGGCCAGTGAACCATAGGTAAAATTCTCCACTGCAGCTTTAACTGTTTGAGGACTCCACAAAACAGTGGCAAAAATGAGGTCTCAGCCAATCTATGTCAGGAAGGGCTGAGTACTGCAAGCGATTCAATCACCTGGATGTTTGGTGGCAATTCCTCTTTCACCAGTTTCACAACTCCAACATGAAATCTCAACACCTACTTTTGACATCTTCAACAACGGGAACAGTTAGTGTGTATTTTGAAAGTTTCAGCTGAAAAGCAGTTCCAAAATCAACCGTGAAAATTGGTAAGTTATTTGACTCAAAGTTGATGTCATAGTTTAACACAGTAGTCCAGTTCTCAAAAACAAACTGTTCCATAACGTTCACCCACAAGCTCCGGTAGAATGTCCTCAATTCCTGCAGCAGTTTTTCCATATTAGCACTTTCCAACAGAAACATTTGGTTTATCCTCAGACTTCCTGAAGAATTGGAAGTAGAAAAATCAGGTAAATTTGGTTCACCAGATCACTGCACATATAATAAAGAACTCCAGTATTGTGATTTCGTTCTTTGTCTTTGGCTATCTGAAAGTGTTGCTTCAGTTCATTGAACAGATCAAGAACCTTGTTCAAACAGGGTTGAATGGAATGCCACCTAATGTCAGAAATCTGCAGTATCTTCTGGTAATCTGGAAGTCACAGAAAAGCCAAGTAACAGGATGTGTGGTGAGGGGGCTTACAGGTGATTCTGAAAGAAGTCAGGTGATGGTCAGAGAGAGAGAACTCGGCAATGGAGAGAGCAGTGCTTGGTGATGGAGTGATAAAAATGCTGAGCTCAGCCAAACTGGGCCAGAACAACCCTGATTAACAAGGAGATACCTGTTCTGCTTCTTGTCACACAGGTTTAAAGTCACTGGCACCAGGCAATCACATTCTGCAGATGTATTTGCCCAGTTTTTCACGAAGCTCTTTGGTTTTGACTCCATAAATGATAGGGTTGATCATGGGGGGGATGGCGGTATAGAGGTTGACAAAGATGACGAGAACATGGGGAGGGATGCTCTGACCGAACCGCTGTGTCAGAACAGCGAAGAGATAGGAAGTATAAGATGTCAGCATCACACAGATGTGGGCTGTGCAAGTGCTGAGGGCTTTCTGGTGGGATTTCTCAGAGGAGATTCTGAGGACAGCCCTCATGATCAGACCATAGGACAGGGCAATGAGCATCAGGTCTAACCCAATGACTAGCATCCCCATTACCAATCCATACATAATGTTGACTGTGATGTCCCCACACGATATCTTTGCCACAGCTATGTGGTCACAGTACGTGTGGGGGATATTGCGGTTGTTACAGAATGGCTGCCTGCTCAGGAGCAGGGGCAGAGGCAGGATGAAGAGAACAGCTCTCATCAAACACAGTAGGCCTAGGTTAGCTATTCGTGCATTGGTGAGGATGGAGGCGTATCTCAAAGGTTTACATATGGCAACATAGCGATCAAGGGCCATTGTGACGAGGACAGATGAATGTGCCACAGAACCCACATGAAGGAAGAACATCTGGGTGAGACATCCACCCATAGTAATGCCTTTCAAATTGAACCAAAATATACACAGTGCCTTTGGCGTGACAGAATTAGTCAAGCCAATGTCTGTGAGCGCCAGCATGCAAAGCAGCAGGAACATCGGCTTGTGCAGGGTCTGCTCTTTGACTACAATAAACAGAACCATGAAATTTCCCAACAGGGTGATAATGTAGAACATAGAGAAAGGGACGGAAATCCAGACATGGTAAGCTTCCATGCCAGGGATGCCCATTAGGATGAATGTTGAAGAGTCAAAGTGGGTGAGGTTGAAAGCTGCCATGAGGTGGTCGATGCAGTGATCTGGCTTAGAAATACTCAAGATTCCTGTGAAAGAAGAGAAGCATAGCGAGGGGGTTACACGGTTTTTAACAAATAGTACAATAAATATTTTATACTTATCACCAATCTAGAAAGGGGGGTGAGCAGTGAGGTGTCAACATTTACAGATATCACCCGATTATTCAGGGCAAAGCCAAGTCCCGAGAAGTCCTCAGAGGGAGATAACCAAGACAGGTGAATGGGCACCATAATTGCAGATGAATGTCTATGTCAATAACTGCAACGTGTTTGACCATTGGAGGGAAAATCTTGAACTACTCAAATACCTTAGGTTTCAGAGTAGCAGCCGTGTTAGTCTGTATCCGCAAAAAAGAACAGGAGTACTTGTGGTACCTTAGAGACTAACAAATTTATTAGAGCATAAGCTTGCGTGGACTACAGCCCACTACTCCTGTTCTTTTTTCAAATACCATACAAGGTTCTAATTTAACTCTATGAACTCAGGAGAGGTACCTGGGAATCATGACACACAGCTCTGAGAAATCCTGCCCATAATGCAAGCATGGCCAGATATTAGGCAACACCTTCGGATCCAGCATGCATGGGATGGGGAATCACACAGCAAATATACCGGCACGAGATTGGTCACTCAATTTTTCACCCTCGTTTAGATTTCTCCACAATACCAAGCACCCTTCTCAAACCTGCCATTGCAGAACTAGAGTGGTTCAGGGAAGGGCAATGAGAATGTAGATATCTACATCTAGGAACAAAGAATGTAGGTGATGCTAACATGATGAGGGACTCTCGTGGGAAGCACAATGACTGTGAAAAAGATTAGGGGACATGAAGGGGTAATTACTTAACATGAGCTCCAAGTGTTACACTGCAGCCAAAAGAACCAATGTGATCCTTGGATGATAACCAGGGGAAACTCAACGAGCTGTAGAGAAGTTATATTACCTTTCTATTTGGCACTCGTGCTGGAATCCTGCGTCCAGTTCTGGTGTCCCTGGTTAAAGATGGATGTCGATACACTGAAGAGAGTTCAGAAAAGAGTCACAAGAATTAGTAAAAGTTTAGAAAACCTGCCTTCCTTTAATAGACTCTAGGAGTCGATCTATTTAGATGAACAAAGATGGTTAATGGGTGACTTGATAACAGTCTGTAAGTACCTACATGGGGAACAAATAATTAATCATAGGCTTTTCATACAGAGGTGTAACAGGATCCAATGGCTGCAAGATGAAATTAAAGACATTCTGAATGGAAATATGGCGTATATTTTCAACGGTGAGAATAAGTTTTGGAACAATTTACCAAGGGTCATGGCAGATTCTCCGTCACTGAGAATTTCTGCGATCTGTCGCTGTGGGTGAAGGGAACCCCAGCAGCAGCAGCAGTTCAGGCTGTGCAGGGAAGGAGAGAGGGACAGACAGGGCAGGAGGGAGAGACAACGTGGAGACTAAAAGGAGCCAGTGTGAGTAACTCTTCCTCAAAATAATGCACAGCTCTAATATATTGCAGCCCGTTAGAAACCCAGACACCCCTTCCTGAGGCTGCTTTTCCATGTTGGCAATTGCTGGTGTTACCACAAGGCTGTAGTGAGGTTGCTCACAGGAGGATGAATGGTCTGGATGGGGGATGGTGTCAGAGACAATATGCTGCAGTATGGTCCACATTACGTTACTGTCTGAGACAGCCCCCTGTCCCAGGACGCTTCCTTACGCCTCTTTGGTCTGTGTATTTGGCAGGGTGTCCATTCCCTATTTCACCCAGTTTCAGGACTCTGTGCCATTGTGATTTGGATACTGCATATCCCTGCCTTTCCCCCACCCCTCCACCCCCCGCCTGCCCCATATCCACCACCACCACCACCACCACAGATACACACACACACACACACACACACACACACACTGTGCATTCCTGGAACTCCCCCAAAGAGATTTCCAACACTGCCTGGTTTCCTCTAAGCCAGAAACATATTTTTATGTTTACTGCCTTTTGGTGCTTCTCATCCTCTCCAGAGCTGCAGGGCTGTGGAGAGAGCAGACCCATCTCCCTCCCTGAAAAAAAAGTTATCCGAACTGTTTTAAAACTTTAAAGCTGTTAGTTTGAGATTTCAGCAATTCTCCTCTCCTGTCAGTTTCTCCTTGGACCAAACGAGCTCACCCGTCCTTAGAGGCCAATTGAAGTCACTGCAGGCTCATGGGCTGTGTAAATTAGGCCATTTATTTAAGTCCTTACATGTAGATTTAGGGTGATCTCAGTGGGGTCACTGTTGCACCCTTAGTGTCTAACTTTCGTCTCCCAGCTCTGAATATCACAGCTTCGGGTCCTGCTACAGACAGTGCTATTCTGTCATGGTGCTGAAAGAGTCGGAAAGAAGCACCCAGTTTATGTGGCGTTTGGGACCGGGCATGAAAGATTAGGATTTCAAAAGAAGTGAGCCCTGATTTCGCTCTCAGGGAAGCCAGTGTCATTCTGGAGTGACCCAGTGAAGGCAGAATGTGAGAGCAGAATCTGGCCAGTGTGTTACCCATTCTTGTTGTGAAATCTCTGGTAACACAGATACACACGGCAGAGGCATTTGTTATTCTACCTAATAGAGAAGTGAAGTTTCTGAATTGGGAAACTTGTGCGAACCAGAGGAAAAACCACACCACCCCCAAAAAGGAAGCTACTGAGACAGATAGAAGAAAACAGTAAGAGACAAGGAACTGATCTTAAAAACAAAGATTTGTCTAAACTATTTTCAATACATTTGTAGTTCCAATTTTACCAGGTAAATCCCTTGGTGTTTCTGTCAATACTAAAGTCGCTGTCCTGGTGAATTCCTGCCCAGATGGTTCTTGACATGACCCCAGGAATTCTTCCTGAGCCTTTAGTACTGACTTTAATGCAGGAACAGGCAACTCACCGAAATCCCACTCAGCAGAGAGAAGGAGTCTCCTTACTGCGACAGGAATGCAGAGCCCTGAGAATCTGCTTATGAATCTCACATGTCTGGCATTCCCCTCACTGGGCAGCCTTTATGATTCCACTGTACAATCCCTACGGACTCTCAGGTTGGCAGGACTCCCGGACAATTCCCTAAGCTCTGTGAGCAGCAGAAAGACATAAAATACACACTAGAGAACTACATCTTGAGACCCTCCCCTGGGAGTGAAGAAATAATTAATCAATAGCAGGGGCTCAGATTGTCATGGCAAAATGAGTCTTGCAGACTGTTCAGCCTAGCAGTGAAGGATGGCTGTCTTTTCTGTGTGTAATGTACAGAAATCTGCACTATGTGTGGAAATGCTGCCACAAGATATGTGACCAAAAAACATTTCAACTGATTGTGGCAGTGAACCGCCGCATACTGCCCATGCAGTTGTAATATCCAGTCCATTAGCCTCTGAAAAGTCACTGCCACCCTGTGGAGGCCAAATGATGTGATCTTGAATTGGTGCAAGCCGAAGGGCATGAAAAAGGCTTTCTTCTCCTAGGAGTCTGCTATCAAAGGATAACATGAACCCTGAGCACTAACTTTAATGCAGAAACAGGCAACTCACCAAAATCCTGCTCAGCAGACAGAGAAAATCTGCTTACAGTGACAGGAAGGCAGAGCACAGAGAATACGTGTATGAATCTTGTCGGGTTCCATGCGGAGCAGATAAAGCACACGACCAATGTGGTTGCAAGCTGAATCCAAATTCTGTTTATTGCAAGCTTTCTTTTATAGTTTTTCTCTACGTTACATAACACAATTAGGCTATAATAACACATCTACGGATTGGACAAGAAGGAGAATCATGTGTTTATCACATGTATAGCCCCACACCGATTGGTTCAACCGTTCCTTACATAAGGCCATGATTTGTTTACCTCATTTTATATAATCCTAGACCACCAGGGGGCCTTACATAAGGCCATGATTTGTTTACCTCATCTTATATAATCCTAGACCACCAGGGAGCCTTACATAAGGCCATGATCATCTTATATAATCCTAGACCACCAGGAGGCCTTACATAAGGCCATGATTTATTACCTGGCAAGTGTCCCATCGTGACCCTTACCTCCTCATGGAACTTTTCATTAGGTTGGTGTAGGGATGATACATCCCCACACCTCCCCCCTTTTTCTTAAATAAGGCCTATAGGAGGGTCCAACTAACATTAGGACAATTACTAGCCACCTGACTACTTTTTTTTGAACCTATAAAACTGATGATAGGTGACATTTAACAACTGGGAAATATATGGAGAACTATTAAAAAACATAACATTACATAAATACCCACGAAAACCATTGGGGTGTAAATAAGGATAGCCAATAAGACATGTTCTAAAGGGATCCGATGGGGTGGCCATGAACAAGCAAAAAGGGCTTTTTGGCCAGTTTGGTTCGCCCAGGTCATCCAAACATTTTGTCGTGGGTTAACAAAAGGTACAGAGTTTGGACATACAAAGACCCCTGCTCCTATAATAAGGAGTCCGAACAAACAGAAGCACAGCATTATTAGGTGTTTAGGCTGTGACAAACAACAAGTGCAGGTCCGGTGTTGCGGGGCCGTTGTTCTGCTTCTGTGTGGCGGCGTCGGGCTTTTTAGCAATTTGTGTCTTGAGCCACGGCCGGAGGGATCTTATCCGGTGGTTTTTTCCTATATGTCCTTTCAAAGTTAGATAAGACTAGCTCCGCCATTTTTTTCAACCTATTCTGAAACTGCTCACCCTGCCCCGGGAACTTCGCCCGGAACTCTGGGGTACAAACATTATTGGTGACAGGAAAGCCGGGCTGGTTCAGGGCTCGCAATGTGTGGGACTGCGGGGGATGGCTCTCACCGGCCAAATGGGACAACTGATTCAGCATGTCCTGTAGCTGAAGGCCCTGTTTGTACATTTCCGCCCGAAATTCTTGTAACTTATCCCCTTCTGGGCTCGAGACCTCCATTTTATCCGCGGGGTCATCCGGTAACGGGACGATACTAGGATCAGCTTCGGGTGCACTGGGGATGAGTGGTATGATAGTGTTCTCACCCCAAAGAACTTACGGGCTCCCACCGGCAACTCATAAGGCGGCTCCTCTTTTGGCCGAAAGAGGTCATTAATGGCCGACTGGACCTCGGCTTCTGCCGCAAGCGTCTTTATTAGTTTCTTAGATTTGCACCATATTTGGCTCAATGACACGGCCTTCTTGTTGCCGTGAGAGACCGACTCCCAGAGGTCAGAGCCTAGACTTTCCCAGACTGCCTTATTAAAGACAGTATCAGGAGTAACAAAAAACCCACGTCTCTGCCCCCATTTCAACGAACGGGACAACGCGTCAGAGGGAAGCTTCTCTCCCCACTTTTCAGTGATGCGTAATAAAAAATCATGCACCGTTTCCTCCTCTGCAGACAAAACAGAGCCCATTTTATTAAATGCAGCCGCTCACCTGTGAGCTCACGAATGTCTCTCTTGGACGACCAGGAGCCGGTATCCTCCGGTACCTCCTGCCGCGGCTGCCACCTCCGCCTTTTCTTATCGAACGCTTCAGTCGGCTGTGAGCTCACGAACGTCTCTCTCGGACGACCAGGAGCCGGTATCCTCCGGTACCTTCTGCTGCGGCTGCCACCTCCGCCTTTTCTCACCGAATGCTTCAGTCGGCTGTGAGCTCACGAACGTCTCTCTCGGACGACCAGGAGCCGGTATCCTCCGGTACCTCCTGCTGCGGCTGCCACCTCCGCCTTTTCTCACCGAATGCTTCAGTCGGCTGTGAGCTTACGAACGTCTCTCTCGGACGACCAGGAGCCGGTATCCTCCGGTACCTCCTGCCGCGGCTGCCACCTCTGCCTTTTCTTAAACCATGTTTAGTTTTTGGTCGTGCTCCAGTTGACACTGAGCTTGGCAAACCATCTAAATCTTGGTAGCCTGCCCTCTTATTCCCACAGATTCCCTTTCTCTGATGATCTTTGTGAAGAAGGCCTGTCTCCAGCTTAACAGAGCATGGCTGTTTGCGCTTTTTGGTAGAAGGAGTGCTGGAAGGAGAAGAGCCAGCACTGAGAGCCTCTTCAATATCTAAATTCAATTGTTCCAGTTTCTTCATGAGAGATGACATAGAGTCTGATCACTCAGATCCTTTTTCTGGTTGGATCTGCTTTCTCTTTGCTCAGCTTCTGAGACAACACCTGTTGGGTCTACTGTCTGAGAACATTGATCCCTGCTCCACTGGCGGCTGTGTCTAGTATGATCTCTGCTAGCTCACTCTGGGCAAAGTCCTGGCTGCCTTGATGTCCAAGCCGAATCACGTCGGGGTCACCATTTGTGGGGTTCCATGCGGAGCAGATAAAGCACACGACCAATGTGGTTGCAAGCTGAATCCGAATTTTGTTTATTGCAAGCTTTCTTTTATAGTTTTTCTCTACGTTACATAACACAATTAGGCTATAATAACACATCTACGGATTGGACAAGAAGGAGAATCATGTGTTTATCACATGTATAGCCCCACACCGATTGGTTCAACCGTTCCTTACATAAGGCCATGATTTGTTTACCTCATTTTATATAATCCTAGACCACCAGGGGGCCTTACATAAAGCCATGATTTGTTTACCTCATCTTATATAATCCTAGACCACCAGGGGGCCTTACATAAGGCCATGATCATCTTATATAATCCTAGACCACCAGGGGGCCTTACATAAGGCCATGATTTATTACCTGGCAAGTGTCCCATCGTGACCCTTACCTCCTCATGGAACTTTTCATTAGGTTGGTGTAGGGATGATACATCCCCACAGAATCTCACATGTCTGAAACTTGGCTTGCTGGACAGCGACCTTTATGAATCCCCTGTACAGTCTCTGCAGACTGTCAAGCTGGCAGGAATCCCAGACAATTCCCTTGCCACCATGAGCACTGGGAAGAGCAGAAAATAGACCCTGGAGAACTTCAGCCTCAGAGCATCCCGTGGGAGTAAAGAAATGATTTGCTGATACCAGGGGCTCAGAATATCAGAGCAAACTGAGTCTTGCAGACTGTTCAGACTAGCAACTGATTCTGGCTGACTTTTCTGTGCATAGAGTAATGCCCTCTGCACTGTGTGTGGGAATGCTGCCATGAGATATGGGACCAAAAAACATTTTCAATTGATCGTAGCAGCGTTCCGCTGCATACTGTCCATGCATTTGTAATATGTAGTCCATTAGCCTCTGAAATTCACTGACACCCTGTGGAGGCCAAATGACCTGATGCTGAATTGTTGCAGGCTGAAGAGCCTGGAAAAGGCTTTCTTCTCTTAGGATTCTGGCATCAAAGGTGTTTGCTAGTATCCCTTTGTGAGGTCTAAAGTGTATATGTATATGTTAGTTCCCACCAGTACTAACAACATAACCTCAGTCGTGCAGAACGCAATGCCATCCACACTCTCAGAAACCACCCTGACATTATCATCAAAGAGGCTGATAAAGGAGGTGCAGTTGTCATCATGAACAGGTCTGACTACCAAAAGTAGGCTGCCAGACAACTCTCCAATACCAAATTCTACAGGCCACTTCCCTCAGATCCCACTGAGGAAATACACTAAGAAACTTCACCATCTACTCAGAACACACCCTACACTAACACAGGAAGAAATCAACATACCCATAGAGCACCGACTGGGGTTATTCTATCTACTACCCAAGATCCACAAAACCGGAAATCCTGGAGGCCCCATCATCTCTGGCATTGGCACTCTCATTGAAGGACTCTCTGGACATGTGGACTTTACTCAGACCCTACGCCACCAGCACTCCCAGCTATCTCCGTGATACCACTGATTTCCTGAGAAAACTACAATGCATTGGTGACCTTCCAGAAAACACCATCCTAGCCACCATGGATGTAGAGGCTCTCTACACAAACATCCCACACACAGATGGAATACAAGCTGTCAGGAACAGTATCCTGCATGGCCCCACAATATGCCAACATTTTTATGGCTGACCTGGAACAAACCCTTCCTCAGCTCTTGCCCACTCACTCCCCTTCTCTACCTATGCTACATTGATGACATCTTCGTCATCTGGACCCATGGGAAGGAGACTCTGGAAAAATTCCACCACGATTTCAACAGCTTCCACTCCACCATCAACCTCAGCCTGGACCAATCTACACGGGAGTTCCACTTCCTAGACACCACGGTGCAAATAAGCGATGGCCACATTAACACCACCCTATACCAAAAACCCACCGACAGCTATGCCTACTTTCATGCCTCCAGCTGCCATCCCGGACACACCACACGATCCATTGTCTACAGCTAAGCACTGAGGTACAACCGCATCTGCTCCCACCCCTCAGACAGAGACCAACACCTACACAATCTTCACCGAGCATTCTCAAAACTACGATATTGGCACGAGGAAATAAGGAAACAGATCAACAGAGCCAGACGTGTACCCAGAAGCCTCCTACTGCAAGACAAGCCCAATAAAGAAACCAACAGAACTCCACTGGCCATCACATACAGTCCCCAGCTAAAACCTCTCCAATGCAGCATCAGTGATCTACAACCCATCCTGGACAACAATCCCTCACTTTCACAGGCCGTGGGTGGCAGGCCAGTCCTCGCCCAGACAACCCGCCAACCTGAAGCATATTCTCACCAGTAAATATATCACAGTAACCCTAACTCAGGAACCAAACCATGCAACAAACCTCGACGCCAACTCTGCCCACATATCAACACCAGCGATACCATCACCGGACCTAACCAGATCAGCCACACCATCACTGGTTCATTCACCTGCCCGTCTACCAATGTTATATATGCCATCATGTGCCAGCAATGCCCCTCCGCTATGTAATCCGCAAATCTGGACTGTTCCTACGTAAAAGGATAAATGGACACAAATCAGATATTAGGAAGGGCAATAAACAAAAACCTGTAGGAGAACACTTCAATCTCCCTGGACACCCAATAGCAGATTTAAAGGTAGCCATCCTGCAGCAAAAAAACTTCAGGACCAGACTTCAAAGACAAACTGCTGAGCTTCAGTTCATCTGCAAATTTGACACCATCAGCTCAGGATTAAACAGTGACTGTGAATGTCTAGCCAAATACAAAAGCAGTTTCTCCTCCCTTGGTGTTCACATCTCAACTGCTAGAAGAGGGCCTCATCCCCCCTGATTGAACTAATCTCGTTATCTCTAGCCTTACTCACTCTTGCTTGCATATTTATACCTGCCTCTGGAAATTTCCACTACATGCATCCAACGAAGTGGGTATTCACCCACGAAAGCTCATGCTCCAATACATCTGTTAGTCTATAAGGTGCCACAGGACTCTTTGCTGCTTTTACAGTACTAGTTGTTCATCTACTATCTGCATTTGTTCTAGAGGGGTAAGGAAAACTTCCGAGAAGGGAACCCCTCAAATTTTTCTCTTTATAAGAATGGCCATCCTTGGTCAGAGGAATGGTCCATCTAGCCCAATCTCCTGTCCTCCAATAGTGGCCAATGCCAGGTGCTTCATTGGGAATGAATAGAACATGTAATCATCATGTGCCCAGCTGGATAGAAAGTGCCCTACTGCTGGGTACATTCCAAGAATATGTGCTGCAGAAGCAGTGGAGGAGATGACACTGGATCAACAGGATGTGTGGGTGATGGAGTTTCCCGATGTATGAATTAATAATAAAGAAAAATGGGGTAAAATAAAAACAAGAGTTAAAATTGTGGGGGACAAAGTGCCACCACAGAGACAATATCAATATCCTGTGCAAGCAAAGGCAGGAACTGAGACAATAATTGAATCATGAAAACAAGAGAGAATGATTGAAAAGGGGAATTCTGTATACAATAGCCCAATCTGGCCTGCATTAAAAGCCTCAGGAGATTGGAGACTGACAATGGATTTTAGACCAATTAATAAATTGGCACCAATTAATTAATAATTACTTAATAAAATGGCACCAATAGCAGCAGATCTACCTCAAGCGATGGCAAGAATACAGGGGGCTCCTAAATGGTTCTCTGTCATAGATTTGGCAAATTGTTTTTTTGTCATCCCATTGCATCCCGATTCTTGGGCCCAGTTTGCATTTACTTTTAAGAGACATCAGTACTTGTTTAAACAAATTGCCCAGGACCTACACTGCACTTTGGCTATTACACATCAACATGTGGTGTAAATGCTGGATGAATTATCCAAAGAGGATCAGAAGAATGTCACCTCATATGTACATGACATATTAGTGTGGGGGGACACAGAAGAGGAGGTGACTGAGCGGACTAAAAAAGTGTTGAGACACATCCAGGAAATAGGTTTCAAGGCTAATAAAGAGAAAGCCCAACTAGTGCAGAGGAGAGTGAGTTATTTGGGGGTGACCCTAGGGAAACAGGGAATTCAGGTGGGTCAACAAAACGTGAAACCATTCATGAATTTACCAAGGCCAAAGGATTCTCTTGTGTTGAGGGTAATGTTAGGAGGGTTTAACTATTCAAAGAAACACATCTGGAATTTTGCCACTCTAACTGGAGCCTTGTGACATTTACTAAACAAGAAAGTAGAATGGGAGTGGGGGCCTAAACAAGAAAAAGCTTTCTGTAATTTAAAACAAGCCTTGATACAAGATGCAAGATCCAGCATTAAAATTCCCAGAAATTATAAGGGGCCTACCTTCAATCAATCAAATGTAAGCCCCGCCCCCTGACACCATCAGGCCCCACACACCTGTCACACTAAGATCCACCCCCTGGGGAATATTACTTCCAGGATCAAAATGGTCTCATGAATGGAACCAAAAGGTGTCATGTGACCATTCTAAGAACTCTTCCCACAGCCCTCTACCAATCTGGATGGGTGTTACCCCCTGTAGATCTGCCCGAAGAGGAGATTTGACCAATCAGGGGTGTTCCAGGGAGGAGAGACCAGGCCAGGAGAGGGTTGTGTGACTCCCTCTAAGAACACCTGCTACTACCCTCTACCAATCAGGATGGGTTTTGCCCCTGTAGGACCACCCCAGGAGAAGATTTGATCAATCATGGGGTATTCTGGGGTGGGGTGATCAGTCAAGAAGTGGGTCATGTGACCCCACTGAGAGCTCCTACCACCACTCTCTACCAATCAGGATGGGTTTCTGCCACAGAAGACCTCCCGTAGAGCAGATTTGACCAACTGGGGGGAGTTCCAGGGAGGGGTGACCCGCCCAGAAGAGGGTCTTGTGACCCCCTCCAAGACCTCCTGCTACTGTTCTCTACCAATAAGAGTACAGCACTGCCCTGGGAATCTCAGTGCCACACAGAAAAGGCATTTTGTCTGAAGAAAAATGTTTTAGAAACCATGAATACGCTGAGAGGAAACTGTGACGGGTTGGATCACAGAAACCCCCTGGAAGCTGCCACCCGATGCGCCAAGGCTACCTCTACCCCTGCTTTTCCTGCCAGCTCGGGACCCCAGCACCCTGTCTTGCTGAGCCAGACATTCCCGTCTGTTCCAACACGGATCCAGGGTCTGAATTACTTGCCCCATAGCTGCAGGTTTACCTTAAAGCAGCTAACAGAAGTGTTCCTGACTTTAACACTCAGATGCCCAACTTCCAATGGGGTCTAAACCCAAATAAATCCGTTTTGCCCTGTATAAAGCGTATGCAGGTTAAACTCATAAATTGTTTGCCCTCTCTGACACTGATAGATCGATATGCACAGCTGTTTGCTCCCCCATGTATTAATACATACTCTGGGTTAATTAATAAGTAAAAAGTGATTTTATTAAATACAGAAAGCAGTACTTAAGTGGTTCCAAGTAGTAACAGACAAACCAAAGTAAGTCACCAAGCAAAATAAAATAAAATCTGCAAATCTATGTCTAATCAAACTGAATATAAATAAAATCCTCACCAGTTCCAGAATGCTCCGTTTTACAGACTAATCTCCTTTTAGACTGGGTCCAGCAATCACTCACACCCCTTGCACACTCTCCTTTGTCCCAGTTTCTTTCAAGTATCCTGGGGGGTGGAGAGGCTCTCTCTTTAGCCAGCTGAAAACAAAATGGAGGGGTCTCCAGGGGTTTAAAGAGACTTTCTCTTGTGGGTGGAGACCCACTCCTTGCTGAAAACTGCTATCATGTCCCCTCTCAGTCTTCTCTTTTCCAAACTAAACAAACCCAATTCTTTCAGCCTTCCTTCATAGGTCATGTTCTCAAGACCTTTAATCATTATTGTTGCTCTTCTCTGGATCCGCTCCAATTTCTCCACATCATTTTTAAAATGCGGTGTGTCTTCCCATTCTGTATGTGTGAAACTGATTTTTTCTTCCTAAGTGGAGCACTTTGCATTTGTCTTTGTTAAACTTCATCCTGTTTAACAAAGACCATTTCTCCAATTTGTCCAGATCATTTTGAATTATGACCCTGTCCTCCAAAGCAGTTGCAATCCCTCCCAGTTTGGTATCGTCCGCAAACTTAATAAGCGTATTTTCTATGCCAATATCTAAGCCGTTGATGAAGATATTGAACAGAGCCGGTCCCAAAACAGACCCCTGCAGTACGCCACTCGTTATCCCTTTCCAGCAGGATTGGGAACCATTAATAACAACTCTCTGAGTACGGTTATCCAGCCAGTTATCCATCCACCTTATAGTAGCCCCATCTAAATTGTATTTTCCTATTTTATCGATAACAATATCATGCGAGACCGTATCAAATGCCTTACTAAAATCTAGGTTACCACATCCACAGCTTCACCCTTATCCACAAGACTCGTTATCCTATCAAAGAAAGCTATCAGGTTGGTTTGACATGATTTGTTCTTCACAAATCCATGCTGGCGGTTCCCTGTCAGCTTACCACCTTCCAAGTGTTTGCAGATGATTTCGTTAATTACTTGCTCCATTATCTTCCCTGGCACAGAAGTTCAACTAACTGCTCTGTAGTTTCCTGGGTTGTTTTTATCTCCCTTTTTATAGATAGGCACTATATTTGCCCTCTTCCAGTCTTCTGGAATCTCTCCCGTTTCCCATGATTTTCCAAAGATAATAGCTAGAGGCTCATATACCTCCTTTATTAGCTCCTGGAGTATTCTAGGATGCATTTCATCAGGCCCTGGTGACTTGCAGGCATCTAACTTTTCTAAGTGATTTTTAACTTGTTCTTTTTTTATTTTATCTGCTAAACCTACCCCCTTCCCATTAGCATTCACTATGTTAGGCATTCCTTCAGACTTCTCGGCGAAGACCGAAACAAAGAAGTCATTAAGCATCTCTGCCATTTCCAAGTTTCCTGATACTGTTTCTCCCTCTTCACTAAGCAGTGGGCCTACCCTGTCTTTGGTCTTCCTCTTGCTTCTAATGTATTGATAAAAAGTCTTCTTGTTTCCTTTTATTCCTGTAGCTAGTTTGAGCTCATTTTGTGCCTTTGCCTTTCTAATCTTGCCCCTGCATTCCTGTGTTTTTTGCCTATATTCATCCTTTGTAATCTGTCCTAGTTTCCATTTTTTATATGACTCCTTTTTATTTTTTAGATCATGCAAGGTCTCGTGGATAAGCCAAGGTGGTCTTTTGCCACATTTTCTTTCCTAACCAGCGGAATAGCTTTCTTTTGGGCCCTTAATAGTGTCCCTTGGAAAAATTACCAACTCTCCTCAGTTGTTTTTCCCCTCAGTCTTGATTCCCATGGGACCTTACCTATCAGCTCTCTGAGCTTACCAAAATCTGCCTTCCTGAAATCCATTGTCTCTATTCTGCTGTTCTCCCTTCTACCCTTCCTTAGAATTGCAAATCTATGATTTCTTGATCACTTTCACCCAGGCTGACTTCTACTTTCAAATTCTCAACGAGTTCCTCCCTATTTGTTAAAATCAAGT
This sequence comes from Chrysemys picta bellii, assembly GCF_011386835.1. Taxonomy (NCBI): domain Eukaryota; kingdom Metazoa; phylum Chordata; order Testudines; family Emydidae; genus Chrysemys; species Chrysemys picta. Next base: position 352,644,329 of record NC_088791.1, read on the forward strand.
CTAGAACAGCTTCCCCCATAGTAGCTTTTTCAACCTTCTGAAATAAAAAGTTGACTGCAATGCAGTCCAAGAATTTGTTGGATAGTCTGTGCCCCGCTGTGTTATTTTCCTAACATATATCTGGATAGTTGAAGTCCCCCATCACCACCAAATCTTGGGCTTTGGATGATTTTGTTAGTTGCTTAAAAAAAGCCTCATCCACCTCTTCCACCTGGTTAGGTGGCCTATAGTAGACTCCTAGCATGACATCCCCCTTGTTTTTACCCCTTTTAGCCTAACCCAGAGACTCTCAATACTTCCGTCTCCTATGTCCATCTCTACTTCAGTCCAAGTGTGTACATTTTTAATATATATAAGGCAACATCTCCTCCCTTTTTTCCCTGTCTATCCTTCCTGAGCAAGCTGTACCCATCCACACCAACATTCCAATCATGTGTATTATCCCACCAAGTTTCACTGGTGCCAACAATGTCATAGTTGCATTTATTTATTAGCACTTCCAGTTCTTCCTGCTTATTCCCCATACTTCTCGCATTTGTATATAGGCATCTAAGATACTGTTTTGATCTTTCCTCCCAGTTTTGTCCTGACCCTCCTTTCTCTCTGCCAATATAGCCCACACTCCCTCTTGTTTCCGACCCATCTCCCAGGTCTCCATTTACCTGTAAGGTCTCCACTTACCTGTGGGCTTTGCTCACCTGTCCCCGTCGAACCTAGTTTAAAGCCCTCCTCACTAGGTTAGCCAGTCTGTGTCCAAATAAGGTCTTTCCCTTCCTCGAAAGGTGAACGCCATCTCTGCCTAGCAGTCCTTCCTCGAATAGCATCCCGTGGTCTAGGAAGCCAAAGCCCTCCTGGCGACACCATCTTCGCAGACAGGCATTCACCTCCATGATGCATCTGTCTCTGCCCAGGCCCCTACCTTTGACAGGAAGAATCAAAGAGAATACCACCTGCGCTCCAAACTCCTTCACCCGTACTCCCAGAGCCCTGTAGTCACTCTTGATCCGCTCGGTGTCACACCGCGCAGTATCATTTGTGCCCACATGGATGAGTAGCGTGGGGTAGTAGCCAGAGGGCTGGATAATCCTCGATGATGCCTCCGTAACGTCTTGGATACGGGCTCCCGGCAGGCAGCATACCTCCCTAGATGAAATGTCAGGGCGACAGATGGGCGCCTCCGTCCCCCTCAGCAGAGAGTCTCCGACCACCACTACCCTACGTTTCCTATTCGCAGTGGTGGCAGCAGACCTCCCAGCCTTAGGGGTACGAGGCTTCTCCTCCTTTACTCTAGGGGGTGATTCCTTCTTTCCTGTATCAAGAAGAGCATAACGGTTAGCTATAACCACGGCAGGACGGTTCGGAGTTTTTCTTAATCAGGCATGGGCACCTCTCCTGACAATGCTCTAGTCAGAGCTACAGGGACACCTCCACCAGAACTGCCAAAAAAACTGAAATCTGTTCGGAGACCTTAAAAAACAACAATAACAGTCCCAATGCAAAACAGCACAAGAGGGCATACACAGCATCAGGGTAGTCAAAAGCTCATATATGTTAAACCCAAGGACAAAACAAAATTCTGTGGTAAAGAGCTACCATGCAACCATCAGTGTGCTCCCAAGACACGCACGGTGTTTCATCATCAATAAACTTGCAGGATGTAAGCTCGTAATTCGGGGAAACAGGTACTGAAAGAGTTTGTCAGGGTCCTTCATGATGCTGCTTTTGGGCAGGCTTCTTCTTTGGCCTAATTTACCTCACAGAGAATTTAAAAACAGCATAGCAATTTGGCTCTTAGTGGGGTTCAACGACATCTCCTGTTGGCATAAATAGATGCCTTTTTTTCAGTAGAAATTGTTAACATACCTATTTTGGTTTTCCTCATCTGTGCACCAGCTGGGATACCTTGAAGCCTCTTGTGTTTCGTGGCCGTGTAATTTTATGTTCTCTGAAAAGAGTTTGTCAGGCTTTTCTTCAAATGCCAGAGTTCATAGATTTTAGCCACCACGTACCTCTTCGCTAGAGCCATGTTTAAATGCACCAATGGCCCTCTCCTCATCAGTATGGGTGCACATCTCCTGCTGCTCGGTTTCTGCACAGATTCAGTATAGCGGGAAGATATGTTTGCCACCCAATCTGACAGGTACCAATGGGAAAAAGAGGCCTCACGGGGGGTAAACTTTTACTTTCGCAATTCCAAAATAATTTGCAAGGGGTCCAAATTTGTCATGAACTATATTGGGTGTCCGATAGGGGATTCTTTCATTTTGTTTATGAAAGGATTCAGGCTGGTAAAATCATAATTGTGGACTTTCTCACCGGAGTTAGGTTTGTAATATAGGTGGATAGCGATAGTCCTCCCCGCCAAAAAGCATCCCTCGGCACAAGGGGCTGAGGCAACTGGGATTCATTTAAGAAGTCTGCAAGCTCCCTGTCTGTTTCTATCATCACCTCCCACTCATGCTCCCAGAGGCTCCCCACTACAATACCAAGATGCTTCAGATAGTCAGTCATGAACTGCATCTCGTAATAAAGAAATTCAAAAGTTGTCCCCATCATAGGGGTCTGTGCTTTTTCACAATAACAGGTGCCAGAGCCGTGGAAAAGACACCTATACAACTCAAAGGCTGTTCACACCCCATGAACGATGGCATAACTGTCTAAAAAGTAGGGGCCTACATGTAATTCCCCACCCCGTAAAGCGTGCCGTATCTGCATATTTTCTTTGTGAGCGATATACAACTTACACTGAATAGAGGAGGTTGAATATCTCTTTTTCTGCCTGTGATAGTTGTCTGGAGGGAGAAGAGCTACTGTGTTAGGCTGCAAAAGCATGAACCTGTACAGAGCCTTGCAACAGATGCCAGCGTTATGTACCGGAAAGGATTTCACCACAATTTTATCTCTCTGAATCTACTAGGTCCTCTCTCTACGATATCCCCTGTCTCTGTCATTTTCATGATCTCTTCTCTGTACAGGATACAGACCTGTCTCAAAATTTTGACATCCTACTGACAGAAGTGGGCGAGTTCTTTCTGCAAGTTGAACTGTTCCGATACCAGTCAAGAAATTCGGCTTTCCCTCTGGGCATCATGCTCTCTATGCCACAGTGCTCCACCCTGGGCCATAGGCCCCATGTAATTTTGGTTTTCTAAAGTGTTAAAGAAATGTGGGAGGTACGCTTTGTAACCTTCAGGAGCTTGCTAAGCATCATAGACAAGAAGTTTAAAGAGTCTATAAAAAGAATGCCTAGGGTCATAACTTCCACACATAACTTAGTCCCCTGAGTTATCTTTTCTATGCACACCTTTTCCTTCAGTAACTGTCTAATGATGAAGTATGCAACATAACCTTTAGAATTGTGCGCTAGGTACGTGTAGTCCCAGAACGTTTTGCCCATGAAGGTCTTAACAAATTTAGAAAGACACTCACCACCCTTAAATTCCAAGGATTTTTTCGGTTTTAGGGACATACCAAAAATGTCATTGGGCACATGCAATCCCTTCTCCTGCATGCATTCAAAATAATTAAAAAATATACTTTTCTGATTATTTGGCCTTTCTCAGGATATCTTTAAAACACAGGTCGCTGTCTACATTACTGGTGATCAAATCCCGCAGACACTGCTTACAAAGTCTCTCTTTACACCTGTGCCCCTTGTCCATGTAAGACTGACACTTATCCCATAAAGTTTTAGACAGGCATTCGACTTGGTTTTTTGGTGCACAGTCAACGTGTCTGCCTAAACTTGGAGCGACAATTCAGTCTACAGCGAGGACAGCTCAACTGCACTCCCACACTGTCTGAGCATGTCTCACTCAAGCAGAGGTGGCAATGATACCCACAAGAGAGATCGTGACTGTACACCCTGTGGCAAAACTCACAATATTTTTTTGCAGCAAGCAACTTATTCACATCCAGAACCCCATTATAGTGCTCATCATGCCACAGGATGAAAACAAATCTTGGGGTACACTGGGCATCCAATTTCAAAAAAGCTCCATCCGCCTTCCACCACCTAAAGCCCCAATTGTATATTAACTACTAAATGCTATTCAAATGCTTCTACGTCACTGAGCATAATCTTTTTTTGATCCGACCACCCCAGTTTCTCATGCAACTTTCTCGGCCCATCTCACAATTCCGCATCTGTGGGTTTATAGTTGGACGTGATGACCAAGAGTCCTCCCGCAAAACACAGATTGGTAAGATTTAACCACAGGCTTGCTTAAATTAAACTCTAAGGGCCCGTCTTCACTATCTGCCAGATCGGCAGGTAGCTCTCGATCTATTGGGGATCGATATATCGTGTCTAGTGTAGACACGATAAAATTGATCCCCGATCGCTCTGCTGTCGACACCAGACCTGCACCATAGCAAGAGGTTTGAGTGGAGTCGGCGCGGGAGCGGCAGCGGTCGACTCGCCACCGTCCTCACAGCCAGGTAAGTCGACCAAAAATACGCAAATTCAGCTACACTAATCGCGTAGCTGAAGTTGGGTATCTTAGCTCGACGGCCCCCCCGTAGTGTAGACCTACCCTAAATGTAACCTAAAGTAATCGTGAGGGGCTATCTTGCTGTTAACGTCTTCGAGAACTAACTGCATCCCTGTGTATGTCTTTAACGACCTGCTGAGCTTAATTGATTTGCTCAAGATTGACAAAACAAAATTCCTCACCATACACCGAACCTCCAATCTAGGTAATTTCCATTACCAACTTCCACTCACCCATATAAACATCTGTTTGGGCATCTGCATTTTAAGGGTTACTTTGGGGTTCCTCGATGGGACCATAAGCTGTGTCTTCTACGTCAGACGCTATTACATCAGCCTACATCAGACGACTCTGTGTGTTGACGATGGCTTATCCTCCAGGCCACTTCTCCAATCTGACACAGCGGTTTGGTCAGGCCATTGCTCCCCATGTTCACATCACCTTGTCAAACCTCTATTTCCTCACCCCACCCCATCCTCAACCCTATCATTTATGGGGTCAAAACCAAAGAGCTTCATGACAAAGTGGGAAAATACATCTTCAAAAGGTGATTGCCGAGGGACAAAAACTATAAACCTGAGTGATGACAGGGGGAAAGACTATCTCCTCGTTAATCAAGTGTGTTCTGTACCAGTGCGGTTGAGCTCACCATTGCGGAAGTTCACAGTCTGAAAAGTTACTCACACCTAACCTGTTATCACTGGATCACCAAGCACTGCACTCTCCATTGCTGCGTCACCTGATCTCTTTAAGCATCTCCCATCAGACCCTACCTCCGCAAACCCCCTCGGCCTTTCCTTGACTTCCAGACCACCAAAAGATACTGCAGCTTTCTGAAGAAAGTTGGCTTTCCATTGAACTGTGTGTGAACAGGGTTAATCATCAGTTTGATGAACTGAAGCAATGGTTTCTGACAGACAAAGACAAAGAAAGCAACAAAAATGCTGAACTTCTTTTTTGTACGTATAGTTATCTAGTGAGAAAAATTAACCAGATATTTCTACGTTCAATCCTTCAGGAAGCCTCGATGATGAATGAAGTGTCTCAATTGGATAGTGCTAATACATGAAAGCTGCTGCAGGAATTGAGGACATTCTACTAGAGCTCATTGGTGAGGGTTGTGAACCAGTGTGTTTTTGATAACTGGACTCTGTTACCCTGAATTTGAGGAGTGTGTACTACAGAAGGTGTTCAACCCAATTGCAACCATATGATGTGCACTCAACCACTATGAATTAATAAAATAGAACACCAAATAGTTCAGGGTTAATGGGAAAGCAGGCTTTAACATGCAAGGCCAAAATCAAGTTGGCTGTTCCCACTAAAAAGAGGTGGATAGGCAAGTAAATAAATGTGAAAGAAAAAAGATAAATGGATGAAAACTTTGAGTCTAGATGCCTGTGATATTAGAAGTTTATTGAAAGATAAGAAAAGTGATGATCCAGTAGATGTCACTATGACCTATTTGTTTGTAGAAGTTATAAAAGATTAGCTAATACAGTGTACTTTAGAGGAGTTCTCTGATGTAATCTTGAGAAATGTTTTTTCTGACACCCTTTCTCCTCAGCAGGTGAGCAACTGGCCACTGCAAACCTGCTGTTAATTATTCAATACCATTCCAAATGTTAGGGACATATCTGGGATGTTCTAAACCTATTGCTTATGTCTGTGTGTCTCATAAACTGCGCTGTTAGACATGAGCATGCTTACTTGAATTTAATCCATGATCAGACAGAATTGCTGTGTTCCCATTGATTTATTCCTGCCACCGCCTGGAGTGAAATAGTTCTACATTATGGGCTTGTTGGGAAATTTCATTGTTCTGTTTGTTGTAGGCAAAGAGCAGACCCTGCACAAGCAGATGTACCTTTTGCTCTGCATGCTGGCACTCACAGACATCGGAACGTCTACGTCCATTGTGCCAGAGCACTGTGTATATTTTGGTTCAATATGTAAAGCATTACTGAGGGTGGCTGCCTCACCCAGATGTTTTTACTTCATCTGGTTTCTGCTGTGCACTCAGCCATCCCCGTGACAATGGCATTCAATCACTACATTGCCATACGTAACTCTCTGAGATACACCACCAGCCTCACCTATGCACGGATATTTAAGCTAGGGCTCGTGGGTTTGATAAGATCTGTTCTGTTCATTCTTCCCCTGCCCTTCTCCTGAGCAGGCAGCCATTCTGTGCCAATCGCAATATCCCCCACACGTACTGTGACCACATGGCTGTGGTGAAGATGTCATGTGGGGACACCAGAGTCAACAGGACATACGGCTTGGTGGTAGCCTTTGTAGTCATGGGGTTAGATCTGATGCTTGTTGCCCTGTCCTATGGTCTGATCATCAGGGCCGTCCTCAGAATCTCCTCCAAGGAAGCCCACCAGAAAGCCCTGAACACCTGCACAGCCCACATCTGTGTGATGCTGATTTCTTGTACTCTCTCCCTCTTCTCCACTCTGACGCACTGGTTCGGTAAAGGCATCGCTCTCCATGTTCACATCATCTTGGCCAACCTCTACTTCCTCGTTCCCCCCCCATGCTCAGCCCTATTATTTATGGGGTCAAAACCAAAGAGCTTCGTGACAAAGTGGGCAAATACACAAGGAGAAGGTAATCGCTGTGGGACACTGACTTTAAACCTGTATGACAAGAGGGAGAAATGACATCTACTTGTTAATCATGGGTGCTCTGTCTGAATTTGGCTGAGCTCCGCATTGCGGAAGTTCACAGTCTGAGAAAGTCCTCACATCTAACATCTTATCAGTGCATGACCAAGCACTGCAGGTAGGCCTCTGTGTAAATGGGGTAGGAGTGGTGTCTTAGACACATTTGTTAGCCAGTTCCCATGGGGTAGAGCCTTAACTCATGAAAGTTCACTACAGTAGTTCCCCACTTACACTTGGGAACTGGGAGAAATTGATGGGTTGGATGTTAGTGACATATATGTGTAACTTGTGAAATCTCCACATAAATGATAAAAGCTGAAATGCGTATCTTTGGTTAGCACACTTTCTGCATAAGGTGAATGGAACATTAATGCACAAGATGGCTTCCCAGAGACTGGTATCATATTAAACCTTTTTTCCTGTACTATTTTATTATGGGGTAAGAGCAGTAAACCTGACATTTTTTATTTGGCCTCTTGAACATATTTCATAACAAATTAAAACTTGGTCAAGCAGGCTTCCTCCCATATTGAGTATTTAGACACAATGAAGGCACCCACAGAAATGATTCTCCTGTGCAAAAATGCCTCAGGGGCTCACTGTGACAAGATAGAGACAAGGGTCACAGCCTATTAAGCCAGTTTCATCATAAGCCAACAAGGGAGGTGAGGAGAGACAACCCTCCCTCGCACAGTCTCTGTTGTCTCCCAATCTCAGTGATTAATCGGGGAGGGAAGGGGGGAGCCCGGGCCCACCATCTACTCCAGGCTCCAGTCCAGGGACCTAATAGTAGCAGCTATGGTAGCTGACTTTTTGGAAATAAGATTTGTACAAATCTCTTGGTCACTTCCCCACAGCAGCGCACGTGATGTGGATTTGTACTGCTTAGTTCCTCCAACAGTGCGGCTTCCTCTTACAGCTCCTGACACACGCGCCTCACTGGAGGCTTTTAACTAGTTCCAGCCAGCCCTTGATTGGCTTTAGGTGTCCCAATCAACCTAGCTATCTCCACTGCTTTCTAGAATTATCTTAATTGGCCACAGTTTCTCGATTATTCTGTAGCAACTGCCATTTGGTTCCCATGGTACCAGGGATTTCTTTAGCTTGGGGCTAACATACCTGTTCCTCACTACTTTACTATAAGCATCTGGCCTTGCCCCGTCACACCCGGACCACTTTGGACTTCTGGTCTTCTGCTTTTTGTGTATGTGACAGGAACGAGGGGAGAGGGTGAAGGGAAAGCCCTTCAACAAAGGAGTTTTTTATTAACACATCAGTCTATACGTCAAGTAACAAATTAAAGATTTTGTTAGATACCTAATACAGATGGGATTTAAAAAAAAAAAGCTACAAGCCCCAGCAGGAGTTCATCCACATTAGCATCAAAACTACGAGATGAAAATCAAATTCACATTCAAAATCCCAGTTTTGGTACTTGTATCCCGATTGAGGGTTGGGTGATGTTTCACACAAAAAATGGCAAAAGGCGGTGTTAAAAATAGTCCAAAGAGAGCCCAAAATGTATGTAGTGCAAAAACAAAGATAAGATTATTATATTTTTTATTTCTAAATGCATTCAGTGATAGTTGTCAATGTTCATATTTTGTATTAAATTAGTTTTTTACCGTTAGTCTCTAGAAGGCAATATTTCATCCTCGTTGTCTTCATCGGAAGTAGAATGCATCTGCTGTTGGTCATATATCAGCAGTGATCAGTTCAATCATTTCTTTTATTAGTGTAAACTGTTCACAACAGATTTTGGGTCATTGCATATATGCCCTATGAAGAGGAATATTTTCTAAAATATCTTGTTGCACAGTTTTGTTTTTATCACGTTCAACTGAGAAAACAATCTCTCAGCTGCAGCGTTGCCAAAAGGTAGTGACAGCAATGAAAGAGCAAGCGAGCCAAGTTCACAAAAGTCTTTGTCCTCAGCGGCATCTATGGGTTCAAGAAATTCAACCCAAAACTGTTCAACTTGGTTGTCCTAAGTATGAGGCCAGTGAACCATAGGTAAAACTCTCCACTGCTGCTTTAACTGTTTGAGGACTCCACAAAACAGTGGCAAAAATGAGGTCTCAGCCAATCTATGTCAGGAAGGGCTGAGTACTGCAAGCGATTCAATCACCTGGATGTTTGGTGGCAATTCCTCTTTTAACAATTTCACAAACTCCAACATGAAATCTCAACACCTACTTTTGACATCCTCAACAACGGGAAAAGTTAGTGTGTATTTTGAAAGTTTCACCTGAAAAGCAATTCCAAAATCAACCGTGAAAATTGGTAAGTTATTTGACTCAAAGTTGATGTCATAGTTTAACACAGTAGTCCAGTTCTCAAAAACAAAGAGTTCCATAACTTTCACCAACAAGCTCCAGTAGAATCTCCTCAATTCCTACAGCAGTTTTTCCATATTAGCACTTTCCAACAGAAACATTTGGTTTATCCTCAGACTTCCTGAAGAATTGGAAGTAGAAAAATCAGGTACATTTGGTTCACCAAATCACTGCATATATAATAAAGAACTCCAGCATTGTGATTTCTTTCTTTGTCTTTGGCTATCTGAAAGTGTTGCTTCAGTTCATTGAACAGATCAAGAACCTTGTTCAAACAGGGTTGAATGGAAAGCCATCTAATGTCAGAAATCTGCAGTATCTTCTGGTCATCTGGAAGTCACAGAAAAGCCAAGCAACAGGGTGTGTGGTGTGGGGGCTTACAGGTGATGCTGAAAGAAGTCAGGTGATGGTCAGAGGGAGGGAACTCGGCAATGGAGAGAGCAGTGCTTGGTGATGGAGTGATAACAATGCTGAGCTCAGCCAAACTGGGCCAGAACAGCCCTGATTAACAAGGAGATACCTGTTCTGCTTCTTGTCACACAGGTTTAAAGTCACTGGCCCCAGGCAATCACATTCTGCAGATATATTTGCCCAGTTTTTCACGAAGCTCTTTGGTTTTGACGCCATAAATGATAGGGTTGATCATGGGGGGGATGGCGGTATAGAGGTTGGCCAAGATGATGAGAACATGGGGAGGGATGCTCTGACCGAACCGGTGTGTCAGAATAGCGAAGAGATAGGAAGTATAAGATGTCAGCATCACACAGATGTGGGCTGTGCAAGTGCTGAGGGCTTTCTGGTGGGATTTCTCAGAGGAGATTCTGAGGACAGCCCTCATGATCAGACCATAGGACAGGGCAATGAGCATCAGGTCTAGCCCAATGATTAGGAACCCAGTTACCAATCCATACATATTGTTGACTGTGATGTCCCCACACGATATCTTCGCCACAGCTATGTGGTCACAGTATGTGTGGGGGATAATGCGGTTGTTACAGAATGGCTGCCTGCTCAGGAGCAGGGGCAGAGGCAGGATGAGGAGAACAGCTCTCATCAAACACAGTAGCCCTAGGTTAGCTATTCGTGCATTGGTGAGGATGGAGGCGTATCTCAAAGGTTTACATATGGCAACATAGCGATCAAGGGCCATTGTGACGAGGACAGCTGAATGTGCCGTAGAACCCGCATGAAGGAAGAACATCTGGGTGAGACATCCACCCATAGTAATGTCTTTCAAATTGAACCAAAATATACACAGTGCGTTTGGCATGACAGAGTTAGACATGCCAATGTCTGTGAGCGCCAGCATGCAAAGCAGCAGGAACATCGGCTTGTGCAGGGTCTGCTCTTTGCCTATAACAAACAGAACCATGAAATTTCCCAACAGGGTGATAATGTAGAACATGGAGAAAGGGATGGAAATCCAGACATGGGAAGCTTCCATGCCAGGGATGCCCATTAGGATGAATGTTGAAGAGTCAGAGTGGGTGAGGTTGAAAGCTGCCATGAGGTGGTCGATGCAGTGATCTCGCTTAGAAATGCTCAAAGTGCCTGTGAAAGGAGAGAAGCACACAGAGGGGGGTTACACGGTTTTTAACAAATAGTACGATAAATATTTTATACTTATCACCAATCTAGAAAGGGGGGTGAGCAGTGATGTGTCAACATTTACAGAAGGCACCGATGATTCAGGTCAAAGCCAAGTCCAGAGAAGTCCTCAGAGGGAGATAACCAAGTCAGGTGAATGGGCACCATAAATGCAGATGAATTTCTATGTCAATAACTGCTACGTATCTGACCATTGGAGGGAAAATATTGAACTACTCAAATACCTTACAAGGTTCTAATTTAACTTTATGAACTCAGGAGAGGGACTTGGGCATCATGACACACAGCTCTGAGATATCGAGCCCACAATGCAAGCATGGCCAGATAAGAGGCAACACCTTGGGATCCAGGAGGCATGGGATGGGGAATCACACAGAAAATATACTGGCACAAGATGGGTCAGTAAATGTTTCACCCTCGTTTAGATTTCTCCGCAATACCAAGCACCCTTCTCAAACCTGCCATTGCAGAATTAGAGTGGTTCAGGGAAGGGCAATGAGAATGTACATATCTACATCTAGGAACAAAGAATGGAGGTGATGCTAACATGATGAGGGACTCTTGTGGGAAGCACAATCACTCTGAACAAGATTAGGGGGCATGAAGGGGTAATTAGTTAACATGAGCTCCCAGTGTGACCCTGCAGCCAAAAGAACAAATGTGATCCTTGGATGATAACCAGGGGAATCTCAACGAGCGGTAGAGAAGTTATATTACCTTTCTATTTGGCACTTGTGCTGGAATCCTGCGTCCAGTTCTGGTGTCCCTGGTTAAAGAGGGATGTTGATACACTGAAGAGAGTACGGAGAAGAGTCACAAGAATTAGTAAAAGATTAGAAAACCTGCCTTATAGTGATAGACTCTAGGAATCAATCTATTTAGTCGAACAAAGATGGTTAATGGGTGACTTGATAACAGTCTGTAAGTAGCTATATGGGGAACAAATAATTAATCATAGGCTTTTCATACAGAGGTGTAACAGGATCCAATGGCTGCAAGATTAAGTTAAAGACATTCTGTCGCTGTGGGTGAAGGGAACCCCAGCCGGAGCAACAGCTCAGCCTGTGCAGGGAAGGAGAGAGGGACAGACCCGGCAGGAGGGAGAGAGAACGTGGAGACTAAAAGGAGCCAGTGTGAGTAACTCTTCCTCAAAATAATGCACAGCTCTAACATATTGCAGCCCGTTAGAAACCCAGACACCCCTTTCTGAGGCTGCTTTTCCATGTTGGGAATTGCTGATGTTACCTTGAGCCTGTAGTGGGGTTGCTCACAGGAGGATGAATGGTCTGATGTTTGATGGTGTCAGAGACAATCTGCTACAGTGTGATCCACATTACCTTACTGTCTGAGACACCCACACCGCCACTGCCCAGGAGGCCTCCTTACACCTCTTTGGTCTGTGTATTTGACAGGGTGTCCATTCCCTATTTCACCCAGTTTCAGGACTCTGTGGCTGATGTGATTAGGTCCTATGATGATGTCACTTGAACAGATATGTGGACAGAGTTGGCATCGGGCTTTGTTACAAGGATAGGCTCCTGGGTCAGTGTTTTTGTTCAGTGATGTGTGGTTGCTGGTGAGTATTTGCTTTAGGTTGGGGGGTTGTCTGTAAGCGAGGACAGGTCTGTCTCCCAATCACATCAGCCATACCATCAGGGGCTCGTTCACCTGCACATCTACCAATGTGATATATGCCATCATGTGCCAGCAATACCCCTCTGCCATGTACATTGGCCAAACCGGACAGTCTCTCCACAAAAGAAGTAATGGACACAAATCTGACATCAGGAATCATAATACTCAAAAACCAGTGGGAGAACACTTTAACCTGTCTGGTCATTCTATGACAGACGTGCGGGTGGCTATCTTACAACAGAAAAACTTCAAAAAGAGACTCCAACGAGAGACTGCTGAGCTGGAATTGATATGCAAACTACATACAATCAACTCAGGATTGAATAAGGACTGGGAATGGCTGAGCCATTACAAACATTGAATCTATCTCCCCTTGTAAGTATTCTCACACTTCTTATCAACCTGTCTGTACTGGGCTATCTTGATTATCACTTCAAAAGTGTTTTTCTCTTACTTAATTGGCCTCTCAGAGTTGGTAAGACAACTCCCACCTGCTCATGCTCTCTGTATGTGTGTATATATATCTCCTCAATATATGTTTCACTCTATATGCATCAGAAGAAGTGGGCTGTGGTCCACGAAAGCTTATGCTCTAATAAAATTGTTAGTCTCTAAGGTACCACAAGTACTCCTGTTCTTTTTTCAAATACCTTACAAGGTTCTAATTTTACTCTATGAACTCAGGATTGGTATCTGAGAATCATGACACACAGCTCTGAGAAATCCTGACCATAATGCAAGCATGGCCAGATATTAGGCAACACCTTGGGATCCAGGAGGCATGGGATGGGGAATCACACAGAAAATATACTGGCACGAGATTGGTCAGTCAATGTTTCACCCTCGTTTAGATTTCTCTGCAATACCGAGCACCCTTCTCAAACCTGCCATTGGAGAACTAGAGTGGTTCAGGGAAGGGCAATGAGAATGTACATATCTACATCTAGGAACAAAGAATGTAGGTGATGCTAACATGATGAGGGACTCTTGTTGGAAGCACAATGACTCTGAACAAGATTAGGGGGCATGAAGGGGTAATTAGATAACATGAGCTTCCAGTGTGACCCTGCAGCCAAAAGAACCAATGTGATCCTTGGATGATAACCAGGGGAAACTCAACGAGCGGTAGAGAAGTTATATTACCTTTCTATTTGGCACTCGTGCTGGAATCTTGCGTCCAGTTCTGGTGTCCCTGGTTAAAGATGGATGTCGATACACTGAAGAGGGTTCAGAAAAGAGTCACAAGAATTAGTAAAAGTTTAGAAAACCTGCCTTCCTATAATAGACTCTAGGAGTCGATCTATTTAGTCGAACAAAGATGGTTAATGGGTGACTTGATAACAGTCTGTAAGTACCTACATGGGGAACAAATAATTAATCATAGGCTTTTCATACAGAGGTGTAACAGGATCCAATGGCTGCAAGATGAAGTTAAAGACATTCTGAATGGAAATATGGCGTATATTTTCAACGGTGAGAGTAAGTATTGGAACAATTTACCAAGGGTCATGGCAGATTCTCCATCACTGAGAATTTCTGTGATCTGTCGCTGTGGGTGAAGGGAACCCCAGCAGCAGCAGCAGTTCAGGCTGTGCAGGGAAGGAGAGAGGGACAGACCCGGCAGGAGGGAGAGAGAACGTGGAGACTAAAAGGAGCCTGTGTGAGTAACTCTTCCTCAAAATAATGCACAGCTCTAACATATTGCAGCCCGTTAGAAACCCGGACACCCCTTCCTGAGGCTGACTTTCCATGTTGGCAATTGCTGATGTTAACTTGAGGCTGTAGTGAGGTTGCTCACAGGAGGATGAATGGTCTGATGTTTGATGGTGTCAGAGACAATCTGCTACAGTGTGATCCACATTACCTTACTGTCTGAGACAGCCCCCTGTTCCAGGACGCTTCCTTACGCCTCTTTGGTCTGTGTATTTGGCAGGGTGTCCATTCCCTATTTCACCCAGTTTCAGGACTCTGTGCCATTGTGATTTGGATACTGCCTTTCCCCCACCTCTCCACCCCCCGCCTGCCCCACCACCACCACCACACACACACTGTGCATTCCTGGACTTTGTGCCATTGTGATTTGGATACTGCATATCCCTGCCTTTCCCCCACCCCTCCACCCCCCACCTGCCCCATATCCACCACCACCACACACACACACACACACTGTGCATTCCTGGAACTCCCCCGAAGAGATTTCCAACACTGCCTGGTTTCCTCTAAGCCAGAAACATATTTTTATGTTTACTGCCTTTTGGTGCTTCTCATCCTCTCCAGACCCAGAGCTGCAGGGCTGCGGAGAGAGCAGACCCATCTCCCTCCCTGAAAAAAAAGTTATCCGAACTGTTTTAAAACTTTAAAGCTGTTAGTTTGAGATTTCAGCAATTCTCCTCTCCTGTTAGTTTTTCCTTGGACCAAACAAGCTCACCCGTCCTTAGAGGCCAATTGAAGTCACTGCAGGCTCATGGGCTGTGTAAATGAGGCCATTTATTTAAGTCCTTACATGTAGATTTGGGGTGATCTTAATGGGGCCACTGTGGCACCCTTAGTGT
Organism: Chrysemys picta bellii; assembly: GCF_011386835.1. Lineage (NCBI taxonomy): Eukaryota > Metazoa > Chordata > Testudines > Emydidae > Chrysemys > Chrysemys picta. Next base: position 352,659,625 of record NC_088791.1, read on the forward strand.
CTAACTTTCGTCTCCCAGCTCTGCATATCACAGCTTCGGGTCCTGCTACAGACAGTGCTATTCTGTCATGGTGCTGAAAGAGTCGGAAAGAAGCACCCAGTTTATGTGGCGTTCTGAGACCGGGCATGAAAGCTTAGGATTTCAAAACATGTGAGCCCTGATTTCGCTCTCAGGGAAGCCAGTGTCATTCTGGAGTGACCCAGTGAAGGCAGAATGTGAGAGCAGAATCTGGCCAGTGTGTCACCCATTCTTGCTCTGAAATCTCTGGTAACACAGATACCCACTGCAGAGGCTTTTGTTATTCTACCTAATAGAGAAGTGAAGTTTCTGAATTGGGAAACTTGTGCGAACCAGAGGAAAAACCACACCACCCCAAAAAAGGAAGCTACTGAGACAGATAGAAGAACACAGTAAGAGACAGGGAACTGATCTTAAAAACAAAGATTTGTCTAAACTATTTTCAATACATTTGTAGTTCCAATTTTACCAGGTAAATCCCTTGGTGTTTCTGTCAATACTAAAGTCGCTGTCCTGGTGAATTTCTGCCCAGATGGTTCTTTACATGACCTAGGAATTCTTCCTGAGCCCTTAGTACTGACTTTAATGCAGGAACAGGCAACTCACCGAAATCCCACTCAGCAGAGAGAAGGAGTCTCCTTACTGCGACAGGAATGCAGAGCCCTGAGAATCTGCTTATGAATCTCACATGTCTGGCATTCCCCTCACTGGGCAGCCTTTATGATTCCCCTCTACAATCCCTACGGACTCTCAGGTTGGCAGGACTCCCGGACAAGTCCCTAAGCTCTGTGAGCAGCAGAAAGGCATAAAATACACACTAGAGAACTACATCTTGAGACCCTCCCCCTGGAGTGAAGAAATAATTAATCAATAGCAGGGGCTCAGATTGTCATGGCAAAATGAGTCTTGCAGACTGTTCAGCCTAGCAGTGAAGGATGGTTGTCTTTTCTGTGTGTAATGTACAGAAATCTGCACTGTGTGTGGAAATGCTGCCACAAGATATGTGACCAAAAAACATTTCAACTGATTGTGGCAGTGTACCGCCGCATACTGCCCATGCAGTTGTAATGTCCAGTCCATTAGCCTCTGAAAAGTCACTGCCACCCTGTGGAGGCCAAATGATGTGATCCTGAATTGGTGCAAACCGAAGGGCATGGAAAAGGCTTTCTTCTCCTAGGAGTCTGCTATCAAAGGATGACATGAACCCTGAGCACTAACTTTAATGCAGAAACAGGCAACTCACCAAAATCCCGCTCAGCAAACAGAGGAAATCTCCTTACAGTGACAGGAAGGCAGAGCACAGAGAATACGTGTATGAACCTCACATGTCTGAAACTTGGCGTGCTGGAGAGCGACCTTTATGAATCCCCTGTACAGTCTCTGCAGACTCTCAAGCTGGCAGGAATCCCAGACAATTCCCTTGCCACCATGAGCACTGGGAAGAGCAGAAAATAGACCCTGGAGAACTTCAGCCTCAGAGCGTCCCGTGGGAGTGAAGAAATAATTTGCTGATAGCAGGGGCTCACAATATCAGAGCAAACTGAGTCTTGCAGACTGTTCAGACTAGCAACTGATTCTGGCTGTCTTTTCTGTGCATAGAGTAATGCCCTCTGCACTGTGTGTGGGAATGCTGCCATGAGATATGGGACCAAAAAACATTTTCAATTGATCGTAGCAGCGTTCCGCTGCATACTGTCCATGCATTTGTAATATGTAGTCCATTAGCCTCTGAAATTCACTGACACCCTGTGGAGGCCAAATGACCAGATGCTGAATTGTTGCAGGCTGAAGAGCCTGGAAAAGGCTTTCTTCTCTTAGGATTCTGGCATTAAAGGTGTTTGCTAGTATCCCTTTGTGAGGTCGAAAGTGTATATATATATATCTGGCAGTTCCCACTAGTACTAACAACATCGCTTGCCTCATAACCTCAGTTGTGCAGAACGCAATGCCATCCACAGTCTCAGAAACCACCCTGACATTATAATCAAAGAGGCTGATAAAGGAGGTGCTGTTGTCATCATGAACAGGTCTGACTACCAAAAGGAGACTGCCAGACAACTCTCCAATACCAAATTCTACAGGCCACTTCCCTCAGATCCCACTGAGGAATACACTAAGAAACTGCACCATCTACTCAGAACACTCCCTTCACTAACACAGGAAGAAATCAACATACCCATAGAGCACCGACTGGGGTTATTCTATCTACTACCCAAATACACAAAACTGGAAATCCTGGAGGCCCCATCATCTCTGGCATTGGCACTCTCATTGAAGGACTCTCTGGACATGTGGACTCTCTACTCAGACCCTACGCCACCAGCACTCCCAGCTATCTCCATGATACCACTGATTTCCTGAGGAAACTATAATGCATTGGTGACCTTCCAGAAAACACCATCCTAGCCACCATGGATGTAGAGGCTCTCTACACAAACATCCCACACACAGATGGAATACAAGCTGTCAGAAACAGTATCCCGCATGGCCCCACAATATGCCAACATTTTTATGGCTGACCTGGAACAACGCTTCCTCAGCTCTTGCCCACTCACGCCTCTTCTCTACCTATGCTACATTGATCACATCTTCGTCATCTGGACCCATGGGAAGGAGACTCTGGAAAAATTCCACCACGATTTCAACAGCTTCCACCCCACCATCAACCTCAGCCTGGACCAATATACATGGGAGGTCCACTTCCTAGATACCACGGTGCAAATAAGTGATGGTCACATTAACACCACCCTATACCAAAAACCCACCGACAGCTATGCCTACTTTCATGCCTCCAGCTGCCATCCCGGACACACCACACGATCCATTGTCTACAGCTAAGCACTGAGGTACAACCGCATCTGCTCCCACCCCTCAGACAGAGACCAACACCTACACAATCTTCACCGAGCATTCTCAAAACTACGATATTGGCACGAGGAAATAAGGAAACAGATCAACAGAGCCAGACGTGTACCCAGAAGCCTCCTACTGCAAGACAAGCCCAAGAAAGAAACCAACAGAACTCCACTGGCCATCACATACAGTCCCCAGCTAAAACCTCTCCAATGCATCATCAGTGATCTACAACCCATCCTGGACAACAATCCCTCACTTTCACAGGCCGTGGGTGGCAGGCCAGTCCTCGCCCACAGACAACTCGCCAACCTGAAGCATATTCTCACCAGTAAATATATCATAGTAACCCTAACTCAGGAACCAAACCATGCAACAAACCTCGATGCCAACTCTGCCCACATATCTACACCAGCGACACCATCACCGGACCTAACCATATCAGCCACACCATCACCGGTTCATTCACCTGCACGTCTACCAATGTAATATATGCCATCATGTGCCAGCAATGCCCCTCCGCTATGTAATCCGCAAATCTGGACCGTTCCTACGTAAAAGGATAAATGGACACAAATCAGATATTAGGAAGGGCAATATACAAAAACCTGTAGGAGAACACTTCAATCTCCCTGGACACACAATAGCAGATTTAAAGGTAGCCATCCTGCAGCAAAAAAACTTCAGGACCAGACTTCAAAGAGAAACTGCTGAGCTTCAGTTCATCTGCAAATTTGACACCATCAGCTCAGGATTAAACAGAGACGGTGAATGGCTAGCCAACTACAAAAGCAGTTTCTCCTCCCTTGGTGTTCACACCTCAACTGCTAGAAGAGGGCCTCATCCCCCCTGATTGAACTAATCTCGTTATCTCTAGCCTTACTCACTCTTGCTTGCATATTTATACCTGCCTCTGGAAATTTCCACTACATGCATCCAACGAAGTGGGTATTCACCCACGAAAGCTCATGCTCCAATACATCTGTTAGTCTATAAGGTGCCACAGGACTCTTTGCTGCTTTTACAGTACTAGTAGTTCATCTACTATCTGCATTTGTTCTAGAGGGGTAAGGAAAACTTCTGACAAGGGAACACCTCAAATTTTTCTCTTTATAAGAACGGCCATCCTTGGTCAGAGGAATGGTCCATCTAGCCCAGTCTCCTGTCCTCCAATAGTGGCCAATGCCAGGTGCTTCATTGGGAATGAACAGAACATGTAATCATCATGTGCCCAGCTGGATAGAAAGTGTCCTACTGCAGGGTACTGTGCAAGAATATGTGCTGCAGAAGCAGTGGAGGAGATGACACTGGATCAACAGGATGGGTGGGTGATGGAGTTTCCCGATGTATGAATTAATAATAAAGCAAAATGGGGTAAAATAAAAGCAAGAGTTAAAATTGTGGGGGACAAAGTGCCACCACAGAGACAATATCAATATCCTGTGCAAGCAAAGGCAGGAACTGAGACAATAATTGAATCATGAAAACAAGAGAGAATGATTGAAAAGGGGAATTCTGTATACAATAGCCCAATCTGGCCTGCATTAAAAGCCTCAGGAGATTGGAGACTGACAATGGATTTTAGACCAATTAATAAATTGGCACCAATTAATTAATAATTACTTAATAAAATGGCACCAATAGCAGCAGATCTACCTCAAGCGATGGTAAGAATACAGGGGGATCCTAAATGGTTCTCTGTCATAGATTTGGCAAATTGTTTTTTTGTCATCCCATTGCATCCCGATTCTTGGGCCCACATTGCATTTACTTTTAAGAGACATCAGTACTTGTTTAAACAAATTCCCCAGGGCCTACACTGCAATTTGGCTATTGCACATCAACATGCGGTGTAAATGCTGGATGAATTATCCAAAGAGGATCAGAAGAATGTCACCTCATATGTACATGACATATTAGTGTGGGGGGACACAGAAGAGGAGGTGACTGAGCGGACTAAAAAAGTGTTGAGACACATCCAGGAAATAGGTTTCAAGGCTAATAAAGAGAAAGCCCAACTAGTGCAGAGGAGAGTGAGTTATTTGGGGTTGACCCTAGGGAAACAGGGAATTCAGGTGGATCAACAAAACGTGAAACCATTCATGAATTTACCAAGGCCAAAGGATTCTCTTGTGTTGAGGGTAATGTTAGGAGGGTTTAACTATTCAAAGAAACACATCTGGAATTTTGCCACTCTAACTGGAGCCTTGTGACATTTACTAAACAAGAAAGTAGAATTGGAGTGGGGGCCTAAACAAGAAAAAGCTTTCTGTAATTTAAAACAAGCCTTGATACAAGATGCAAGATCCAGCATTAAAATTCCCAGAAATTATAAGGGGCCTACCATCAATCAATCAAATGTAAGCCCCGCCCCCTGACACCATCAGGCCCCACACACCTGTCACACTAAGATCCACCCCTTGGGGGATATTACTTCCAGGATCAAAATGGACTCATGAATGGAACCAAAAGGTGTCATGTGACCATTCTAAGAACTCTTCCCACAGCCCTCTACCAATCAGGATGGGTGTTACCCCCTGTAGGTCTGCACCAACAGGAGATTTAACCAATCAGGGGTGTTCCAGGGAGGAGTGACCAGGCCGGGAGAGGGTTGTCTGACCCCCTCTAAGAGTACCTGCTACTACCCTCTACCAATCAGGATGGGTTTTGCCCCTGTAGGACCATAGAATCATAGAATCATAGAATATCAGAGTTGGAAGGGACCTCAAGAGGTCATCTAGTCCAACCCCCTGCTCAAAGCAGGACCAATTCCCAGCTAAATCATCCCAGCCAGGGCTTTGTCAAGCCGGGCCTTAAAAACCTCCAAGGAAGGAGACTCCACCACCTCCCTAGGTAACGCATTCCAGTGTTTCACCACCCTCCTAGTGAAATAGTTTTTCCTGATATCCAACCTGGACCTCCCCCACCGCAACTTGAGACCATTGCTCCTTGTTCTGTCATCTGCCACCACTGAGAACAGCCGAGCTCCATCCTCTTTGGAACCCCCCTTCAGGTAGTTGAAGGCTGCTATCAAATCCCCCCTCATTCTTCTCTTCTGGAGACTAAACAATCCCAGTTCTCTCAGCCTCTCCTCATAAGTCATGTGCTCCAGACCCCTAATCATTTTTGTTGCCCTCCGCTGGACTCTTTCCAATTTTTCCACATCCTTCTTGTAGTGTGGGGCCCAAAACTGGACACAGTATTCCAGATGAGGCCTCACCAATGTCGAATAAAGGGGAACGATCACGTTCCTCGATCTGCTGGCAATGCCCCTACTTATACAGCCCAAAATGCCGTTAGCCTTCTTGGCAACAAGAGCACACTGTTGACTCATATCCAGCTTATCATCCACTGTGACCCCTAGGTCCTTTTCAGCAGAACTGCTACCTAGCCATTCGGTCCCTAGTCTGTAGCAGTGCATGGGATTCTTCCGTCCTAAGTGCAGGACTCTGCACTTGTCCTTGTTGAACCTCATCAGGTTTTTTTCTGCCCAATCATCTAATTTGTCTAGGTCCCTCTGTATCCGATCCCTACCCTCTAGTGTATCTACCACGCCTCCTAGTTTAGTGTCATCTGCAAACTTGCTGAGAGTGCAGTCCACACCATCCTCCAGATCATTAATAAAGATATTAAACAAAACCGGCCCCAGGACCGACCCTTGGGGCACTCCACTTGAAACCGGCTGCCAACTAGACATGGAGCCATTGATCACTACCCGTTGAGCCCGACGATCTAGCCAGCTTTCTATCCACCTTACAGTCCATTCATCCAGCCCATACTTCTTTAACTTGGTGGCAAGAATACTGTGGGAGACAGTATCAAAAGCTTTGCTAAAATCAAGAAATAACACATCCACTGCTTTCCCCTCATCCACAGAGCCAGTTATCTCATCATAGAAGGCAATTAGGTTAGTCAGGCACGACTTCCCCTTCGTGAATCCATGCTGACTGTTCCTGATCACTTTCCTTTCCTCTAAATGTTTCATAATTGATTCCTTGAGGACCTGCTCCATAATTTTTCCAGGGACTGAGGTGAGGCTTACTGGCCTGTAGTTCCCCGGATCCTCCTTCTTCCCTTTTTTAAAGATGGGCACTACATTAGCCTTTTTCCAGTCATCTGGGACCTCCCCCGATCGCCATGAGTTTTCAAAAATAATGGCTAATGGCTCTGCAATCTCACCCGCCAACTCCTTTAGCACCCTCGGATGCAGCGCATCCGGCCCCATGGACTTGTGCACGTCCAGTTTTTCTAAATAGTCCCGAACCACTTCTTTCTCCACAGAGGGCTGGTCACCTTCTCCCCATGCTGTACTGCCCAGTGCAGCAATCTGGGAGCTGACCTTGTGCGTGAAGACAGAGGCAAAAAAATCATTGAGTACATTAGCTTTTTCCACATCCTCGGTCACTAGGTTGCCTCCCTCATTCAGTAAGGGGCCCACGCTTTCCTTGATTTTCTTCTTGTTGCTAACATACCTGAAGAAACCCTTCTTGTTACTCTTAACATCTCTTGCTAACTGCAACTCCAAGTGTGATTTGGCCTTCCTGATTTCACTCCTGCACGCCTGAGCAATATTTTTATACTCCTCCCTGGTCATTTGTCCAATCTTCCACTTCTTATAAGCCTATTTTTTGCGTTTAAGATCAGCAAGGATTTCACTGTTTAGCCAAGCTGGTCGCCTGCCATATTTACTATTCTTTCTACACATCGGGATGGTTTGTTCCTGCAACCTCAATAAGGATTCTTTAAAATACAGCCAGCTCTCCTGGACCCCTGTGCCCTTCATGTTATTCTCCCAGGGGATCCTGCCCATCTGTTCCCTGAGGGAGTCAAAGTCTGCTTTTCTGAAGTCCAGGGTCCGTATTCTGCTGCTCTCCTTTCTTCCTTGTGTCAGGATCCTGAACTCGACCATCTCATGGTCACTGCCTCCCAGGTTCCCATCCACTTTTGCTTCCCCTACTAGTTCTTCCCTGTTTGTGAGCAGCAGGTCAAGAAAAGCTTTGCCCCTAGTTGGTTCCTCCAGCACTTGCACCAGGAAATTGTCCCCTACGCTTTCCAAAAATTTCCTGGATTGCCTGTGCACCGCTGTATTGCTCTCCCAGCAGATATCAGGGTGATTAAAGTCTCCCATGAGAACCAGGGCCTGCGATCTAGCAACTTCTGCTAGTTGCCAGAAGAAAGCCTCGTCCACCTCATCCCCCTGGTCTGGTGGTCTATAGCAGACTCCAACCACGACATCACCCTTGTTGCTCCCACTTCTCAACTTTATCCAGAGACTCTCAGGTTTTTCTGCAGTATCATACCGGAGCTCTGAGCAGTCATACTCCTCTCTTACATACAACGCAACTCCCCCACCTTTTCTGCCCTGCCTGTCCTTCCTGAACAGTTTATATCCATCCATGACAGTACTCCAGTCATGTGAGTTATCCCACCAAGTCTCTGTTATTCCAATCACATCATAGTTCCCTGACTGTGCCAGGACTTCCAGTTCTCCCTGCTTGTTTCCCAGGCTTCTTGCATTTGTGTATAGGCACTTAAGATAACTCAATGATCGTCCCTCTTTCTCAGCATGAGACAGGAGTCCTCCCCTCTTGCGCTCTCCTGCTTGTGTTTCCTCCCAGGATCCCATTTCCCCACTTACCTCAGGGCTTTGGTCTCCTTCCCCCGGTGAACCTAGTTTAAAGCCCTCCTCACTAGGTTAGCCAGCCTGCTGGCGAAGATGCTCTTCCCTCTCTTCGTTAGGTGGAGCCCGTCTCTGCCTAGCACTCCTTCTTCTTGGAACACCATCCCATGGTCGAAGAATCCAAAGCCTTCTCTCCGACACCACCTGCGTAGCCATTCGTTGACTTCCACGATTCGACGGTCTCTACCCCGGCCTTTTCCTTGCACAGGGAGGATGGACGAGAACACCACTTGCGCCTCAAACTCCTTTATCCTTCTTCCCAGAGCCACGTAGTCTGCAGTGATCCGCTCAAGGTCATTCTTGGCAGTATCATTGGTGCCCACGTGGAGAAGCAGGAAGGGGTAGCGATCCGAGGGCTTGATGAGTCTCGGCAGTCTCTCCGTCACATCGTGTATCCTAGCTCCTGGCAAGCAGCAGACCTCTCGGTTTTCCCGGTCAGGGCGGCAGATAGATGACTCAGTCCCCCTGAGGAGGGAGTCCCCGACCACCACCACCCTCCTCCTCCTCTTGGGAGTGGTGGTCGTGGAACCCCCATCCCTAGGACAGTGCATCTTTTGCCTTCCAATCGGTGGAGTCTCCTTCTGCTCCCTTCCCTCAGATGGGCCATCTAGTCCACTCTCCGCATTAGCACCTGTAGAGAGAACATGGAAACGATTGCTCACCTGTATCTCCATTGCTGGTGCATGGACGCTCCTCTTTCTTCTTCTGGAGGTCACATGCTGCCAAACCTCCTCACAATCCTTCTGTCCCTGCTGCGCCTGCTCTGAATCTTCAGAACATTGTGGCCGTAGAAGCATCTCCTGACGTCTGTCCAGGAAATCTTCATTTTCCCTTATGCAACGCAGAGTCGATACTTGTTTCTCCAGCCCTCGAACCTTCTCCTCCAATATGGAGACCAGCTTGCACTTTGTACAGACAAAGTCACTTCTGTCCTGCGGAAGAAAGACAAACATGGCACAACCTGTGCAGGTTACAACAGCTGATCGCTCACCTTCCATATCACCGTCCTCTTAAGAGCTTCCTCAACTGTTGCAGGAACTACTCGGAGAAACCTGCAGATGAAAGCCTCAGTGCGCTCTCCCCACGCGAGCTCCCAGGCAAACTCCTGCTGTTAGCCTCTGCTGTTCGCCGCTCAGCTGGTTCGCTGCTGACTGCCCTTATATACCAGTCAGGCCCACTCAAGGCCCACCTGGAACAAAGCACTCCCAATTCACACTTTTCAAACAAACAAGCAAGCAATCAAGCACACGGTCAAACTGACCAACTGTCCCAGCAGCAGGCACTCAGATACTCACCAACACAGCCCCCCTAATGCAGCACTTAGCGTACCTCCTCTTGGACAGCTCCCAGGCAAACTCCTGCTGTTAGCCTCTGCTGTTCGCCGCTCAGCTGGTTCGCTGCTGACTGCCCTTATATACCAGTCAGGCCCACTCAAGGCCCACCTGGAACAAAGCACTCCCAATTCACACTTTTCAAACAAACAAGCAAGCAATCAAGCACACGGTCAAACTGACCAACTGTCCCAGCAGCAGGCACTCAGATACTCACCAACACAGCCCCCCTAATGCAGCACTTAGCGTACCTCCTCTTGGACAGCTCCCAGGCAAACTCCTGCTGTTAGCCTCTGCTGTTCGCCGCTCAGCTGGTTCGCTGCTGACTGCCCTTATATACCAGTCAGGCCCACTCAAGGCCCACCTGGAACAAAGCACTCCCAATTCACACTTTTCAAACAAACAAGCAAGCACACAGTCAAACTGACAAACTGTCCCCTGCAACAGATATTCAGATACTCACCAACACAGCCCCCCAATGCAGCACTTAGTGTACCTTCTCTCTGACAGATCCCAGGCAGACTCTCTCTGTTAGCCTCCTCTGTTCGCCGCTCAGCTGGTTCGCTGCTGACTGATTCTATGGGTCAGGGAAGTGTCTGGTTTGAACAGAGTACCCCAGGATGGGTTTTGCCCCCATAGGACCACCCCAGGAGAAGATTTGATCAATCATGGGGTATTCTGGGGTGGGGTGATCAGTCAAGAAGTGGGTCATGTGAACCCACTGAGAGCTCCTATCACCACTCTCTACCAATCATAATGGGTTTCTGCCACGGAAGACCTCCCGTAGAGCAGATTTGACCAACTGGGGGGAGTTCCAGGGAGGGGTGACCAGCCCAGAAGAGGGTCTTGTGACCCCCTCCAAGACCTCCTGCTACTGTTCTCTACCAATAAGAGTACAGCACTGCCCTGGGAATCCCAGTGCCACACAGAAAAGGCTTTTTGTTCGAAGAAATTTTTTTAGAAACCATGAATACGCTGAGAGGAAACTGTGATGGGTTGGATCACAGAAACCCCCTGGAAGCTGCCACCCGATGCGCCAAGGCTACCTCTAACCCTGCTTTCCCTGCCAGCTCGGGACCCCAGCACCCTGTCGTGCTAAGCCAGACACTTCCGTCTGTTCCAACACGGACCCAGGATCTGAATTACTTGCTCCATAGCTGCAGGTTTACCTGAAAGCAGCTAACAGAAGTGTTCCTGTCTTTAACACTCAGATGCCCAACTCCCAATGGGGTCTAAACCCAAATAAATCCGTTTTGCCCTGTATAAAGCTTATGCAGGGTAAACTCATAAATTGTTTGCCCTCTGTAACACTGATAGATCAATATGCACAGCTGTTTGCTCCCCCATGTATTAATACATACTCTGGGTTAATTAATAAGTAAAAAGTGATTTTATTAAATACAGAAAGCAGTACTTAAGTGGTTCCAAGTAGTAACAGACAAAACAAAGTAAGTCACCAAGCAAAATAAAATCAAATCTGCAAGTCTATGTCTAATCAAACTGAATACAAATAAAATCCTCACCAGTTCCAGAATGCTCCCTTTTACAGACTAATCTCCTTTTAGACTGGGTCCAGCAATCACTCACACCCCTTGCACACTGTCCTTTGTTCCAGTTTCTTTCACGTATCCTGGGGGGGTGGAGAGGCTCTCTCTTTAGCCAGCTGAAAACAAAATGGAGGGGTCTTCCAGGGGTTTAAAGAGACTTTCTCTTGTGGGTGGAGACCCCCTCCTTGCTCCTATGAAAAGTCCAGCTCCAAGATGCAGTTTTGGAGTCACCTGGGCAAGTCATATGTCCATGCATGACTCACAGTTTTTACAAGTAGCATCCATTGTTTACGTGCTACAATGAACATCCTCAAGTAGACTTCTTTTGTGGATTGAAGCATTCCAAGATCCATTGTCATTTAAGTGTTTCTTAATTAGGTACTTAATTTCAACATTCCTTTCTCCAGGAACTGACCAAATGCTCTACTAAGGTTATTTAGAAATTAAGCCAGTGCACAGCCAACATTTATAAAATTCATACCTTCGAATACAAAAATAATATGGCGTGGTAGATACACTAGAGGGTAGGGATTGGATACAGAGGGACCTAGACAAATTAGAGGATTGGGCCAAAAAAACCTGATGAGGTTCAACAAGGACAAGTGCAGAGTCCTGCACTTAGGGCGGAAGAATCCCATGCACTGCTACAGACTAGGGACCGAATGGCTAGGTTGCAGTTCTGCAGAAAAGGACCTAGGGGTCACAGTGGACAAGAAGCTGGATATGAGTCAACAGTGTGCTCTTGTTGCCAAGAAGGCTAACAGCATTTTGGGCTGTATAAGTAGGGGCATTGCCAGCAGATCGAGGAACGTGATCGTTCCCCTTTATTCGACATTGGTGAGGCCTCATCTGGAATACTGTGTCCAGTTTTGGGCCCCACACTACAAGAAGGATGTGGAAAAATTGCAAAGAGTCCAGTGGAGGGCAACAAAAATGATTAGGGGACTGGAGCACATGACTTATGAGGAGAGGCTGAGGGAACTAGGATTGTTTAGTCTCCAGAAGAGAAGAATGAGGGGGGATTTGATAGCAGCCTTCAACTACCTGAAGGGGGGTTTCAAAGAGGATGGAGCTCGGCTGTTCTCAGTGGTGGCAGATGACAGAACAAGGAGCAAAGGTCTCAAGTTCCAGTGGGGGAGGTCCAGGTTGGATATTAGGAAACACTATTTCACTAGGAGAGTGGTGAAGCACTGGAATGCGTTACCTAGGGAGGTGGTGGAGTCTCCTTCCTTGGAGGTTTTTAAGGCCCGGCTTGACAAAGCCCTGGCTGGGATGATTTAGTTGGGAATTGGTCCTGCTTTGAGCTGGGGGTTGGACTAGGTCCTCTTGAGGTCCCTTCCAACCCTGATATTCTATGATTCTATGAATACATGCATACAAATAGAATTAATACATTCAGTAAATCATAACCTTTACGGAGATATGTTACATGGCATATGTAGCATAAAACACATTTTAAGCATATTTTCATAAAGCCTTATAGGAGGTATAGTCACAGAAATATGGAGTGCTTCACCATCCCCATGAGAACTTTGGACTGTTTTAGCTCTGAGGGCATTTGACCACCCGCGGAGAAAGCACTACATCAGCGACAGTTACAAGGAGGAGGAGGGAGTGGCCAACAGGAGTCCTTTGGCCCAGCCGTTGTTGGATATGCCAGACCCGACCCCAAAACACAGCTGCTTGTGAGGAAGATGGATGCGCATGAAAGCCTCTTGGCATCCACACCCCTAGAGGAGGAAAGTGACTATGGCTTGTGGGAGTCATCGGTGGAAAAGGTGAACAGAAAAGACATCACACAGCTAAATGAATGATGGTCGAGGATGGGGTGTAATGGGGTTAGGAACCAACCTGGGGTTGCATAAATCTAAGAACAAGCAGTGGAGGCTTACAATTGTTGTTTTTCTGAAAATCTCTTAACATCTCAACGATGCCTTTCTAGAGGACCCGAAGGCCCTGGACAGCATTGCATCAGACAACGAAGAGGAAATGGGTCCATCTTGGTTTTGCTCAACACCGGTACAAATTCTTGACGAGGATGCCTAAGATGATGGCTATATTGATTTAAGGAGGAGGCTTGCATGGAACTAACTGAGCCAATACCACGTTGTGAGCATAAAAAAGTAATGCATTCTATTGTACGTGTTGCTGTTTATGCGGTCCTTAATCAATGCCTTAGGGAAAAGCTTTTCAAATATTGTGAGGGCAGTGTCCTAGATGCGCCAGCCCAATGACACCATGACTTGTGAATTGGACTTCGGAAAATATAAACTGCAAGATCCGGGACTTGTGCGCTGACCTGTGTTTGGAAAGCTTATTAAACACTGTTACTGCCATAGGTTATGCTTTGCAATGTCTGTGCCTAAACCAAGAAAATTGAGCGCAAAGGGTAACCTTGGTAAATACTGTGCAATTTGAGACCCTGACTGTGTATTAAAGAAAATGACTAAACCAGAAGATGCCTGCTTGCAGCGTTATATTGACTGTCTGGTCCACACAAAAAGTTACAGAACCCTACTTAAGAAAATGATTATTTGTAAGAAATCTAAAAGGCTTAAGTTAGAGAATGGTGAGGGGACAAATGTGATATAAAACTTGGTAGCTGTAAATAAAAATATCTATTGAAAAGGGCTTTGTGACTATCTGTATTTCAGTTAGAAGGTCTGGTGGCCCTTAAGATAGATACAAGTTTTGATGGAGCATCTTGGTTTGTTTTCAAGGGGCTGTATGTCTTTTAAATACAAAAAATAGTGTGTGAAAATCTATCTCTTGTGTCTTTGTGTGAAAGAGACCCATTTAGGGCAAAAAGCTGCAATGTGTGTAGTAGAATCTTGTGGGGACCCCCCAAATATAAGCCAACAAAAAAAGGCTTCTATATAAAACAGAGATATTTGAGACATGTGTTTGAATACAAGAGAGCTGACTCACCCCATTGAGCTGATGGTTTAACCACACCCCCACTGAATAGCAAGGGTGACTCTATTGTGTCTGTAGGTCTAGATGTCACTACCCACCATTGTTGCCATCAGGGTTAAACATATTAGTGATCAATAATTAAGTTTGATGGGTGTACACCCACGGTAAAGGAGGTAGGATGGTGAGCTCTGTTTAATATTGAATTAATTAAAACCTCAGGAGTTCATAGACACGATTGGACAGTTTAAATATAACCCAGGACTTGGTAGAACTCTATTGGACAGCTTAAATAAAACCTCAAGAGTTGGTTGAACACTATGGGTCACTCTTTCTAGCAACTCAAAGTCATTAAACTAACATAGATGCAAAATTAAAAAGGGTCTAACCCAAACCTGAAATGTTTCAAGGATTCACAAACCTCCACCATACTTTTATAGAACAAGCATTTGCTGTAAAAACATTTAAAAGCTGTGGGTATTTGTAGGGCGTTTACTATGGTTGTGATACACCCATTTTATTTCAAAACAACCCAAAACATTAAGCATGAAACAAACATGTTTAAAAACAAAACCAAGACATTGATTGATATCCGTAACATTAAGAAATGTTGTGTATGGTGATGTACTGTTTAACACTGTAAGAAGGTTCTACGGTGCTCTGCTCTTTCATTGAAATAGAAAAAATGTATTTTAACTTTAAAAAAATAGCCAAAAGCAGCCCCGTTTTGCGGACAACTTAATTCCCCCACCCCGAAGATCACAAAGGGAACTTTGGGGAGGGGTGCCTATTTTTCTTAAGAATTGTCAAAGTTAGACTCAGGACTCATAGTTTGTCAGACCACTCTGTTTTATTAGCACAGCGCTCTGCTAATACATTCAGATAATGTGAGCCTCCATGCAAGATTCAAACAGTCTTATTTATACAGATAAAAGGGTGCAAACTAAACAAAGGGACAGAGAGAGCAAAATTGTAAAATATGCATGGAGCACAATATGCATAACCTGCTTCCTTGTTAACTCTTATCGATCTAAGACTAATGCTTCACCAATTGCCCTTAAGTGGCAAGTTAAGCAGTTAATGTCTGCTTTCCTGCCCCCGTGACTTGCAGCATTTCTCATTTCTACTTAAAGGTACATACAGCATTCTTTAATTCATTCTATTTCTTTAACTTAATTCATTTCACTTTCACAATCCCTCCTTTTGGTCAAGCTTACGCAAAGACCAACAATTACTGGGTTCCACATATTAATAGTTCTTTATCTCTTCGTTCATCAGTGATATTTAACATCATCATATTAGCACTCTGTTTTGGGGCAGTCACCTGGGTGGCATACCTTACACAATTCTGGATACAACAGGAGATTAACTGAAAACATACAAAAATCATTAGGATTCCACACAGGATAGTCAGGGCTCCCTGAAACAACCAGTTTCCTATGCCAGAGAAATTGAATAGGTTACTTAGCCACTTCCATAAAGAAGTTGGCTCTTCATGGGGAAGATATGCAATTTGTTCTAAGTGACTAGCGCGATCTATTACCTCATTGGTGTCGTCAGGTATGAACACACAACATTCTTTTCCAATGAGAGCACAGGTCCCTCCTTTGGCCGCCAACACTATGTCCAATGCCTGACGGTTTTGGAGGGCCATCTGTCGGATCATCCCTGTTTCTTTGGCCAGGGTCTTTAAACTCTCTCCGGTTTCATTTGCCATTATTTCAATTACTGCTTGTAACCTTAGGAGCCTTTTTGCATGGTGTTTTACTCCCCCAAGTGGGATAAGGGAACTGCCAATGGCCTCTTCCCAGGTCAAGGGGCTTATGTTATTTACATACCATTGGGCATCTGATAAGTCCCTTCTTCTTTGCCTGAAATTACGAAGGCATTCTCGTGGGAAGGACCCTAGCACTCGGAATTGTGGGAAGAGTCAGGTGGGATAACAGATACCTGACCAGTTAGCTGGTAACACAGTATAAGCTTTGGTCCCACAAACCCAATGATGGCCTATTAAGGCTGGGAAGGGTCGGTTGCACCCATTTGTCACATAGGTGCCTACAAAGGAGGAGTAATATCCTCCGAAGGGCACAGGGTAATTCTCCTTACGAGGAGTGGTGTTATTTGCATGGTATTGAAAGATTGTATTGTTTTCACTAAGGTTACTGTAGGGGGAACATGAGATTGATTTTTCTGTTTGATCCCAGGTCGAGAAAAAATTCATATCCCCGTATCCGGCCCGCCACTCTTTAGTTTTGTTCGACTAATCCCATACACCATTGGCCACAATGTGCTGAAGGCAACGGCTTTTTCCCAGATCCAGCCCTGTCCATTACACACCCAACACCAATGACCTTTTCCCTCCACCACACTTATCCATTTAGATACATTTATTCCCACTGCTTCCCAAGTGTCATTATTGTTCCATGTTCTGTTAAATGGACGAGGTCCTCCAGTGAGGTCTGGGGAATTGAGTAGGATTGCCAGGACAGGAACACCAGCTTGAGAGTGAGCTGGGATGTGGCTGCAGACCCAGCAATTAGAAATATTAAGAGTCTGAGCTATCCACACTTGCTGCTGGATAAAAGAATTGTCATTGTGGACTCCCCAGACCTTACGACACCAGCAGCCGAGGAACAGGCGCCACCAGAGGCTCATGTTGGAGGCAAGGCCCTTCCGGTTCTGACAACCTCGACTGAGGGAACCGCAGTCACAGTTTTACATCCACCAGGCAGCAGGCGCTAGGCTCACTACTGCTTCGTTTTGGGCCTTGCTTTAGGTCCTCGTCTGCTTCTGGCAACCCTGACGAGAGCGTAGATGGTAAGGTATTGCAGGCTGTTCCTCTATGTCTTCTTCTGGAGTCAAAATTAACTCTGCATGGTCCTGAGGTGATTGGTTTGCTGGGGGGTGCCTTCTTACACTGCGAAGCATGTATGCACGCTGTGATGCCAGACAGTTTAACAGCCATCTGGATAGTAAGCAGTACCTGATGATCCTTTGATGTCCTTTAAGTCTCTTTACTTCTTCTTCCTTGACTCTGGCTATAACAATGGCCTTCACACCTTATCTTTTCCTGATGCATACATTCCTTATTCACACAGATTGAGAATACAAACAGTAGTATTTTATATGGAGCAAAAAGGCATTGCAAATTAAACCTTGCTAAGTTTTACAATCAATAACCAAGACAATTTACATTGAGACCCAGGCCTTCAATGTTCCTCTAATCTACTTAACATAGACACACTAGAGAATCCTGTTTCTTACTTACTAAACCTTAAAACAAAGAAATGTATATTTAACTAGAGGCCTACTTTGTAATACATATAGGAAACCATAGTAGACATTATAACTTATTCTAAAACAAAAGGGTGACCATAATCAGTCATAAGGATTGTTCTGGTCTGTCATTCCTTTCTGCTATTCAAAAAGGGTGGCTGACAGGGATGAAATCAAATCATACATTAATTCTTATGGGACATTATAAAATCCTGCTCCTACATATCCCCCTTTTGACACTAAGATTATTAATTGCCAGTGTCACTTCTTATTTAGTCCACGTAATAGAAAATACTGGGAGGAGATTTGGGCCTGTGGCTCTAGCTTTGCATACATTTGTTTTATCCAACAGCACATTTTAAATGTTACAATTAAACACATACAATTTAAAATCAAAAACAATTAGGGTTAGTAACATTAGTACGCCAGTAGTTGTGGGAGACCATTCAGAAAATACATTATACCAATGGTAAGCTGTTATGTCTTTCTGCAGTGGCAATTCTTAACATGTTGCCATTTGCATGTATAATATGAATGGTTCGGTTTCCCACATTGCCCTTTTGTTTGTTTTAGGAACTATGTTACCTTTTTACCTTTTGTAAACACATTACATTACATTTGTCTATTGGAAGGTTGCTAACACTTCCATTCTTTTAAAAAACTTTTCCCCCCAAGAATTAACACATACACATAGCCCATTATACAGTACTTTGGTCTCATTATTCATTTTATCCCACATACAGGATCCTAGTGAGATGTCTTTACTACAGGGCTTTGGAGCAACAGGCATGGATAAGCATACCCACTTTTATTTGTTTCTTATTAGGTTGTCCTGTAGCTGATATTAGCTTTTTCTGAAAGACAAAAATAACATTTTTCTACCCTTTTTGGGGTGGCATTCATTATTGCTTAAAATATTCCTTTCTTTTACAAATACCCTTGCTGATTGCAGGCAAAACAAGAGGAATTATCTCCATATTTTCCTGTGTTTTTGTTCTATAGGCAGGCCAGGTTTTAATGGCTTCTATCTTTTAAGAGTTATGGGGAAATTATCCCACTGTTCAGTCATTAAATCCATGAGGTGGTGTACCTCAGTTTTCCCTTTACAGCAGACCAAGGTTACAATGTCTTTCCTGCTGTATTAAGCTTTAAGTTTGTTCACAGGTAACAGATGAAAAGCATCATTACCATAAAGGATTTTTTTCCCCAAAAATCATACACACTATACATTGTTACAGGGGTACTTATTAACATTAAATTTATTTTAATTAAAGGTATCTTGTTATACCGTGCCTTTTATTTAGACAATTTGTTTGCTGACCAGGTATGTTCTTTATCTGCAACTTCTTTGTGCTGGCAGTTCTCTCACTTCCTTTATCAGTTAGATAATTTGCATCCACACAGGCTTGGCTTTTGGATTCAAAACCATTAGCAGAGCTCAGAGACTCTGTCTTAAAAGGAACACAATTAACTTTTACCAGAGTTTTGATTACTTTCAACTCTTGCTTCCAAAACACACACAGATCTGAAAAAGAAAACACAGTCTATTGTGGCTCCTTTGGAGCCCTAATAGGATTTTAATTAAGTAGCATGTTTCGTTTGCATTTCTTTTACCCCCTCTATAATATACACTGCACACGTCTGCACATTCCTTCTATACTTTAACTTTTAAAACATTAGCCATATTAATTTTTACATAAGGTGTAACTGTTTCTTTTGTTCTTACAGAGTTTTATGTACCCTTATCAAAGTGACAGTCTGATTACACAGAGCCATTTTAAGGCTCAGTGTTTCTAACATTTCTTCTTTTTGTTTTGTGCACCTCACCCCTGCTGTTGCTTCAGAGGGCCACTGTCTTTATTCTTTTCCTACAGCTTTCATTTGCTATTTTGTTACAAAAACAAACAAACAGAATCCAGAATCTCTCCCTATTTTTCTGATTTTGACTGTCCTGCTGCAGTCATGACTTGGTCTTTATTTGAAAACATTTAAATTTTGTAAAGAATCAAGTTACCCCTTAAGGGTTAAATACCAAATCTCAAAGTCAACCAACACTGATTACCTGTGTCTGGCAAAAAGGTCTGTCAGTTTTGCAACTTTGAATTAAAGAGTCAAATGGATTTTTAGTGGCATTATAAACAAAACAAAACCAATTTATCTTAAACTTACAACAGAGGAGTTTTACAAACCTCACATATTCCCACAGACAGACAGATACATACACATTTTCTCTCCCTTAACATCCCTCTTACACTGCTTTGTTTTTACATAGTTGTACATAGATTACATTACCTTTATACATTTGGGGCAGTTAAGTTCCAATAGAACCCCCCCCTATGTTCTTTTAGCAAATTTGACTCAATTGTCCATAGTCAAATGATTTTAATTACATAGTCTCTTTACCTGGATTATTTACAGACATTCCTCTGGAAAAGGGCCCATTTTTCCTTTAGAATGGCTGCAAAGAAAACAAGAATTCTTTTAACAAGATCCTTTTTAACATTTTCACAAAGTTTAACTGTTTAATTCTCTCCAGCCTCTGTAGAGTTAACTTTTCACTCTCTTTCCTTAAATCACTTGTTTATTTCCCAAAATGACACCTTTATCAACTCAGATTTCACCATTTTAAGTATTGTTCCAGGGGTTCATACTTGCACTTACTCCTGACACTATGCCCTTAGGGCTTCCAACCTGTTTTTCTTTTTTTTTTTTTTTTTAGTTTCTTTATCTGTTGCTTGCCTGGGTTCAATCCTGCTTTTTCCAATGAACCATTTTTGTGAGTGATATTGTGGTCATTTCACAATTTTGAAAGAAATGCTTAAGGAAAGGGACCAGGAAGGGTGGGGGCTAGTTGAGGAGCCCACCCTCCTTGCTGAATTGGTAATGGAACACTAAAGAATCAGTTTCTGAGGCAGACAACGAAGGGGAACAGAACAAGGGGCATTTTATCCTTTTTACAATGAGAGGGGAGTATGAAGGGAGTTGGGATCGATCCGGGGTTGTTGTTTTTGGTCAGAGAACAGGGTGAAGGGGAGCGCTCAGACTGGTGGTGGAAGAGGAGGCTTTTAATAAAGCTTTTAATTTATTATTTGAATATTTGAGAGAGGTGAGTTTTGATTTTGTCCACCTACGATTTGCCTCTTCCCACCACTGCATGAAACAATTAACCTCTCCTTTAGCCAATTTAGTTTTAGGCTGGCCGAGTTTGTTTTTTTAAGATGTCCACTCGGTCCTTGTTCCAAGGTTTTAACAGTGGCCACTGAGTTTTGGGATCTCCCTGAGTTAGCCTAGACCATTTTTCCAGAAATTTACAGGAGTCCGGACCCTTCCTAAAACTGAGCCGGCATTCCTTTAGGGAACTGTCCCGACTTAGACGTCTGGTTACCAATACAGGAGGACTTTACACACACCAATCACACAAGAAGGAAATTTGGGTTCGTCAGAGCGATGCCCGGTGCAACACACAAAAGGAGCCCACAGGCTACTGACTCAATCGCCCTTGCTTTCACACCAAGGGTTTTACCCAAGGTGCGGTGCGGCTGCGATTGTGCAGATTTCACTCACTCAGACCGTGGGGACAGGAACCCCTTGGTCGGCCGATTCCCGGACGGAGATGGCACCCAGACTCAAACACTCCACAGGAGGATGGATAGACACAGAGACAGGACAGTCCTCAGTCCGGACAAAACTCAGAAATAATTACCTGACCAGATTCCTGATGTCAGATCCCGGGATCCCTACCAGAACAGAGTGGGAACCAACAGGTTCGATGGCGTAGACCTCACTGTGGTCGTGCACCCTTCCGTTCAGGAGGAGGACCGCTCGGTCCAAATGCCCAGGTGCCGGCTACCACGGTCGTCCTACAAAAACGGTCAGGAATCACACAGCCCCAGTGAAGACGGTTGCCATCTCGGTGGAACCTCCAAATTGTCAAAGTTAGACTCAGGACTCATAGTTTGTCAGACCACTCTGTTTTATTAGCACAGCGCTCTGCTAATACATTCAGATAATGTGAGCCTCCATGCAAGATTCAAACAGTCTTATTTATACAGATAAAAGGGTGCAAACTAAACAAAGGGACAGAGAGAGCAAAATTGTAAAATATGCATGGAGCACAATATGCATAACCTGCTTCCTTGTTAACTCTTATCGATCTAAGACTAATGCTTCACCAATTGCCCTTAAGTGGCAAGTTAAGCAGTTAAATGTCTGCTTTCCTGCCCTCCTGACTTGCAGCATTTCTCATTTCTACTTAAAGGTACATACAGCATTCTTTAATTCATTCTATTTCTTTAATTTAATTCATTTCACTTTCACAGTATCTATTGATCCAGAGTTGTAAGTGATCGAATCAACCTGCTAACTACAGACTCTGAAACCAAGAGCTGAAATGGTATAAAAACCTCAGGGTTTTTTTAGACTGTCCTCTTTCAAGAGAAACTACCTTGAACAGAATAGCTGCTGGACTGCAAGACTGAGGTATGCTGTTTGTTTTTAAATTCTGAAAATATATATTATATAATGTCACTCTTTGTCCATGCTGCATAATGATTTGATGCAACTGGGGAATAATATTAACTAAAATTTTGCTTGTTCTTTAATCCAAAGGCCCAAATACACTGTACGGTCAAAACATGAGAAATCCTTAGATTTAGACAAGCTCAAAAGAAAAATGAAAGAGACAGCTGAAAAGGAAAATTCACCAGCATCAATGGCTGATGGATAGATGAAGCCCAGTAAATATATTTTGCCTATTGGTTTGGTTATTTATCAGGTTTTATATTTTAAGCAAATACATAGTTGTGTATGAGAATGATGGTAACGTTAAGTTTGTAAAATGTTTATTAGATGCTAAATTGGAACACCTCTGTTTTTCTTAATCAGGCATGGGCACCTCCCCTGACAATGCTCTAGTCAGAGCTACAGGGACACCTCCACCAGAACTGCCAGAAAAACTGAAATCTGTTCGGAAACCTTTAACAACAACAACAACAGTCCCAATGCAAAACAGCACAAGAGGGCAGACAAAGCATCAGGGCAGTCAAAAGCTCATATACGTTAAACCCAAGGACAAATTTTGACATCCTACTGACAATAGTGGGCGAGTTCTTTCTGCAAGTTGAACTGTTCCGATACCAGTCAAGAAATTCGGCTTTCCCTCTGGGCATCATGCTCTCTACGCGATAGTGCTCCACCCTGGGCATAGGCCCCACGTAATTTTGGTTTTCTAAAGTGTTAAATAAATGTGGGAAGTATGCTTTGTAACCTTCAAACCACATCGCCTTCAGTTCTGTGCACATCTTTTCCTTCAGTAACTGTCTACCGATGAAGTATGCATCATAACCTTTAGAATTGTGCGCTAGGTATGTTTAGTCCTGGAACGTTTTGCCCATGAAGGTCTTAACAAAAGTAGAAAGATATTCACCACCCTTAAATTCCAAGGATTTTTTCGGTTTTAGGGACATAGCAAAAATGTCATTGGGCACATGCAATCCCGTCTCCTCCATGCATTCAAAATAATTAAAAAATATACTTTTCTGATTATTTGGCTTTTCTTAGGATATCCTTAAAACACAGGTGGCTGTCTCCATTACTGGTGATCAAACCCCGCAGACACTGCTTACAAAGTCTCTCTTTACACCTGTGCCCCTTGTCCATATAGGATAGACACTTATCCCATAAAGTTTTAGACAGGCATTCGACTTGGTTTTTTGGTGCACAGTCGACGTGTCTGTCTAAACTTGGAGCAACAATTCAGTCTACAGCGAGGACACCTCAGCTGCACACCCACACTGTCTGAGCACATCTCACTCAAGCAGAGGTGGCAATGATACCCGCAAGAGTGGTCGTGACTGTACACCCTGTGGCAAAACTCACAATATTTTTTTGCAGCAAGCAACTTATTCACATCCAGAACCCCATAATAGTGCTCATCATGCCACAGGATGAAAACAAATCTTGGGGTACACTCGGCCTCCCATTTAAAAAAAGCCCCATCCGCCTACCGCTGCCGAAAGCCCCACTTGTATATTTACTCCTAAATGCTGTTCAAATGCTGCTATGTAACTGAGCATAATCTTTTTTTGGTCCGACCACCCCAGTTTCTCATGCAACTTTCTTGGCCCGTCTAACAATTCCGCATCTGTGAGTTTATAGTCGGATGTGATGGCCAAGAGCCCTCCCGCAAAACACAGATTGGTACTGGGGTAAGTCAGGTCTACTATACACGGTCTCTTTTTATGGATGATTTGACTACTGAAGAAAGAATTTAAAACTCTACAGCCACCCTTCCCATGTTTTTTACAACTGTCACAAAGTTCTAGTAGAGAAAGAAAAGGGAGAAAAAAGGAGCTACTGGTGAATTGGTTGGGGTAGCCTGACAAGTTTAATAGCTGGGTGGAAGCTTCTCAATTCTGTGACATTTGGAAATGAATGAAAACCATTCCTCCTGCAAAGAGAGAGAGAGAGAAATGAGTGACGGCGGGGTTTAATCACTTTGCCCAGCAACGCCAGCTCTGGGTTTTTTCCCCAAAACACCAGCTTGAACTTTACAATACAGCTAACTAAGCCCTTGCATCTCCCAAGTGCTGGAACACTATCAACAAAGACACCCCTTTCAAAATCACCTTTGGAGATATGGTGTGGAGTTTCATCCTATGACGAGGTTATTACTCGTCCATATCTAAATTACTGGATCATATGAACAGTACCATGGCTCGTCATCCCAGACCACCTGAGGTGATCATGAACTAAAACCCTGTGGGTAGAAAAATTAGACTTAAATCCACCAATTTTACTTATGTATTTTCTACAGGTGGGGATGTAGCTAACATTCTGGGTCATGTGCTCCAGTCCCTTAATCACCTTTGTTGACCTCTGCTGGAATCTTTCCAATTTCTCCAAATCCCTCTTGTTGTGTGGGGCCCAAAACTGGACACACTACTCCAGATAAGGTCTCACCAATGCTGAATAGAGGGGAATGATCACATCCCTCGATCTGCTGGCAATGCTCCTACTTACATAGCCCAAAATGCCATTAGCTTTCTTGGCAACAAGAGCACACTGTTGACTCATATCCAGCTTCTCATCCACTGTAACCCCTAGGTCCTTTTCTGCAGAACTACTGCCTCGCCACTCGGTCCCTAGTCTGTAGCAGTGCATGCGATTCTTCCATTCTAAGTGCAGGACTTTGCACTTGTCCTTGTTGATCCTCATAAAATTTCTTTTGGCACAATCTTCTAATTTGTCTAGGTCCCTCTGTATCCTATCCCTACTCTCCAGCGTATCTACCACTCCTCCCAGTTTTGTGTCATCTGCAAACTTGCTGATGGTGCAATCCATGCCATCCTCCAGATCATTAATGAAGATATTGAACAAAACCGGCCCCAGGACCTACTCTTGAAGCACTCTGCTTGATACCAGCTGCCAACTAGACATGGAGCCATTGATCACTACCCACTGGGCCCGACGATTTAGCCAGCTTTCTATCCATCTTATAGTCCATTCATCCAGCCCATACTTCTTTAACTTGAGGGCAAAAATACTGTGGGAGATGTATCAAAAGCTTTGCTAAAGTCAAGGAATAACATGTCCACTGCTTTCCCCTCATCCACAGAGCCAGTTATCTCATCATAGAAGGCAATTAGATTAGTCAGGCATGATGTATAGGGCTGGTGTGGGTGGAATATTCCATAGCCTATTTTGAAAAGCTGTACTGCTTTTGAGGAGGGGGCTAGAGATTATTAATCCCCAAGTAAAAACCACCACTCAAAATTTAGCTAGAAACGTGGTAGGCCACGTCTCCCGTGGTGTTCTGTAGAAGACGGGGAATCCAGCTGCACAGGAGGGATCAGGGCTGATGTACATTAAAAGGAGGAAGAGATAGAGAAATGTATCATACCCCCGACGCAGGGGTGCCCCAAAACCCTTTAAAAGAAGGGCTTTGGTGCACAGGGCCAGCCATAAGCAAAAGTCCAAGATGAAGTCTGGGAGAAAGAGGAGACACTCTCTATCTGGTAAAGGAGATATATTTTAATCAACACTGAGGGTGTTAAGGTGGAAGTAGCCATATCAACTCTAAGAGGCTAATTAATTAAGATTAAATAATTAATTAATTATCCTCTTCGAGTTGATATGGCTACTTCCACCTTTTCATGTTCAGTATGAATATATATATCTCTTCACTATATGTTCCATTCTATGCATCTGAAGAAGTGGGCTGTAGCCCACGAAAGCTTATGCTCAAATCAATTTGTTAGTCTCTAAGGTGCCACAAGTACTCTTGGGGGTTTTTTTTTTGTTGATAGTGAGAGTCTCTGGTGGATCTTGCACAAAGCTGGGTGCCTGCACAAACTCGTCACCATTCTGTGCTCATTCCATGATGGCATGCTGGTGAGACTGCTTCATCAGACTTTCTATGTCATGAACAGTGTTAAGCAGGGTGGTGCACTCGCACCTGCACTGTTTGCCATTCTTTTTTATGCGACACTGCTAGATTCTTTTAAAGACTGAGACCAGGGTATTTGCATGCAATGTCACACAGATCTTCAGCCTCCAGCAGCTTCATGCTCACACTGAAGCAATCAACTTGCTTGCTAGGGAGTTCCTCTTCACTGATGGCTGTGCACTGAACACATACAGCTTCTATTCAACTGTTTTTCTAGACCGGCAGAGCAATTTGGACTGTCTATCAGCCTCAATAAAACTAAGTGTTTTACCAGCATGCTCCAGGAAAAATGTAGTCTGCCCCTGAAATTGCAATTGATGGCCCACTGCTCAATAGGGGTAGACAAATTTTGCCATCTTGCCAGCACTTTATCTAATGATGCCATGATCAACAATGGAATTGTGCACCACATTTCTAAAGCCAGCTCTGCCTATAGTTGGCTTTTTGGCCACCTGTGAAATGTGAGAGGCAATTGACTTCACCCCAAGATTAGTTTCTGTTGTGGTAAGCTCTCTTTTCTATAGCTATGAACCAGGGACACTCGATAGCAGGCACTTGAAGCAACTAGTCTTTTCACATGTGATATCTGCATCTCATCTGTAACATCAAGTGGTCAGACAGGATACCAAACATCAAAGTCCTGGACCGGTGCTGTATGACTAGTATTGAATCCTTCATCATAGAGGTGCAACTTCACTGGACTGGTCACCTCGTATATATAGATGATATGTGACTCTCCACAGCCATATTTTATGGACAGTTGAAAATGGGAGCACGCATGCTGGGCGGCCACTGAAAATGATATATGGACACTCTCAAAGCTGTAGACTAAATAAAGTTCCCGTGAGACTGGATGGGGTTATCAGCAGGAGCTGTGGGGAAGGGGAGGGGGAGAATAGGGGTGCAATACTCCATGCCCTTGTTCCTGCATTGACTGGGGGAGGTCCAGGAACACATAGTGTGCGGGGCAGGATGTGCAGTATACAGATCCCCATGAAGCAGAGTCCTGAAATAGGCAGGAATTCTGCTTGAGATTAACAAGAACGGCTGGGTCCTCATATGGTCCTCATGACTCTTGGTCCCCATCTGGGCACCTTACAGTTAAAGATTTTTTATCCTCGCAACCCCATGAGAAAGGGAAGTGGTGTCCCTATTTTACGGAGGGGAACCTGAGGTCACACAGGACGTCTGCGACTCAGTGAGGAATTTAAAGCATCTCCTGAGTTCCAGCCCACAGCATGATCCACTAGACCATAGCGAGAGCTTGTCCAAGGCACAAAGACAGTAGGCATCCAAGTCCCACTGAATACAGATGCACACTGGACACCTAACTCACATCTGTGCCTCCGAACATCTCCCTCCACCCTCCCTATGCAAATTATAGCCTGTGCAGTGACTCTAGCAGTCCGCAGGTTTCAGGGCACTGAAGGGACTCAGGAAACTGCTCCTGCCCATGGCACGATACTGCACTATGGCAGGTTTATGACTAAGCAGGGACAACCTGTGCTGCCCTCGGTCAGAGAAAGGCTATCAGAAGGGAGGGGCTATTACTCTGTGTTTGAAACAAGGATGTGCGAGAGCCTTTCCATTGCATGTAGCTTTATCAGGGATTCAGGGCAGGGCTCGTCAGTTGGGAGAGGAAGAGAAGATACTCAGAATCTATGTCTTTGGGCAACAGCATCTATCAAAATGCTGATGGATAAATAAATACGTCGAAACTTTTGCTCTTCTTTTTCGCTCTGGTGTTTCAGTCGTGCCGGACCACTCTATCAAGTTTGCAAGACTCAGTTTGCCCTCACAATCTGGCCCTCTGTTACCGGTGAATCATTCCTTTACTCCCGGGGGAGTCTCTCATGCACTGCTCATTGAGCTGAGCAAATTGTCTGGGACTCCCGGCCAACCTGAGAGTCCGCAGGGACTGTACAGGGGAATCATAAAGGTCGCTCTCCGGCACAGCGAGTGTCAGACATCTGAGATTCATTCGCTTCCTGTTGCAGTAAGGAGATTTCCTCTCTCTGCTGAGTGGGAGTTCGGTGAGTTGCCTCTTTCTGCATTAAAGTTAGTGCTAAGGGCTCAGGAAGGGCTCCAGGGTTTAAGTCAAGAACCATCTGGGCAGGAATTCACCGGGACAGCAACTTGAACAGTTTAGTATTGTCAGAAACACCAAGGCATTTACCTGGTAAAATTGGAACTACAAATGTACTGCAAAGAGTTTAGACAAATATTTGCTTTTAAGATCAGTTCCTTGTCTCTTATTGTGTCCTTCTATCTGTCTCAGTAGCTTCCCTTTTTGTGTGGTGTAGTTTTTTCTCTGGTTCGCTCAAATGTTCCAATTCAACAAGTTCAATGCCCTGTTAAGAAGTGCAGCCAAACCCTCTGCAGTGGGTATCTGTGTTACCAGAGGGTTCACATCAAGAAAGGGTCACACACTGGCCAGATTCTGCTCCCACATTCTTCCTTCACTGGGTCACTCCATTTTGACACTGGCCACCCTGAAAGCAAAATGAAGGTCCACATGTTTTGGAATCCCCATCTTTAATGCCTGGTCTCAGAGTGCCACATAAACTTCAGACTCTTTCAGCACCCTAACAGAATAGCACTTGCTGGAGCAGGACCTGAACTCATGATTTTCACAGCTGGGAGCCGAAAGTTAAACACTACGGGTGAAATCTTGGTCCTACTGAAATCAATGGCAAAACTCTGAACACAGCCAGGAGTTCACCCAAAATCCACATGTAGGGATTTAGATAAATGGCCTGATTTACAATGGCCACAAGCCTCCAATGACTTTAATTGGACTAGTCCTGTGGCCTCTAAGGACGGGTGAGCTCGCTTGAACCAAAGAAGAACTGACAGGAGAGTTGTTGAAATCTCAAACTCACAGGCTTTGAGGTTCAGAACAATTAGGATACTAATTTTCTGTAGGTGGAGGGGAGAGACGTCTGCTCTTTCTGAGCTCCTGCATCTCTGGTTCTGAAGAGCACAAGAAGCACCAAAAGAGAGAAGCATGTTTCTGTCTTAGAGGAAACCAGGTGGTGTTGCAAATCTCACTGGGGGAGGTTCAGGAACACACAGTGTGTGTGTGTGTGTGTGTTGTGGGGAGGAACATGCAGTATCCAGATTACAGTGGCACGGAGTCCTGAAACCGGGTGAAATAGGGATGGACATCCTGCCTAACGCACAGACCAAAGAGGCGTAACGAGGACTCCTGGGGGAGGGGGTATCTCAGACTGTAACGGAATGTGGATCGTAATGTAGCAAATTGTCTCTGACAACATCCCCCATCCGGACCATCCCTCCTCCCGTGCGCAACCCTACTACAGCCTGGTGGCAACGTCAGCAATTGCCAACATGGAAAAGCAGCTCAGGAGGGGGTGTCTTGGTTTCTAGTGGGCTGCAATATGTTAAAGCTTTGTGTCATTTTGAGGAAGATTTACTCACGCTGGCTCCTTTTAGTCTTCATGTCCTCTCTCCCTCCCACCGGGTCTGTCCCTCTCGCCTTCCCTGCACAGGGTGAGCTGCTGCTGGGGTTCCCTTTGCCCCTGGAGAGGCTGTTCAGGCTGATCTCCCCCTTTTCCCCGGTGCAGGCAGACACTGAGTTTAACCTAGTCTGAGGAGGTGTTTCTGTGAGCTGTTGCTGTGGTATCTGGCACCTGGGTGAGGGGTATCGCTGTGTGGCAGGGCTGGAAGTTCTTTGGCTGGGCCTATGTGGACAAAGATTCAGTACTGGGGGCAGGGCCGGCTCTAGCTTTTTTGCCACCCCAGGCAAAAAAAAAAAAAAAAAGGCGGCCGGACTGCCAAAGCAAAAAAAACAAAAACAAAAACAACAAATGGCAGCTGCAGGGAGCACGTGGAGGACGGTCAAGGCGGCTTGCAGGGGGGGTGAAGGGCAGCACCCACCCGCTCCCTCTGCCCGTGGGCAGCCAGGCGCTGCAGTCCGCTTGCAGCCGGGTGAGATGGGCTCCCCCTCCGGCCTTGGGGTGCTTCTCCTAGCCGGGCAGGCTCCAAGGGGGCTGACACAAGCAGCGCTGGCTGGGGTCTGCGACCTCCATGTGGGGCCGGCATTGCAGCAGGGCTTGGCACAGTGCAAACAGGGCCGGGATCAGTGGGGCCTGCCCCTCCGCTGCCCGCTGGGCCCCCGCAGAATCCTCCCTCCGGTGCCTGCCGGGCCGCCGCAGAACTGTCCCTGCCTCCGCTGCCCGCCGGGCCGCCGCATAATTCTCCCTCCTTCCAGTCCCTGGGGGCTGCAGGAGGTGCTGGCTCAGCCGCTCCTTTAAAGGAGGCTTGGCCGGGCCAGGCTCAGAGCAGTGTGGGAGGCGGAGGCCGGTGCAGGCGGCGGGGAGTGGTGCGTCCTGGAGAGTCTGGCAGCACGATGAGCAGCAGGGATCACTAGTTCCTGCCCCCCCCCGGTCAGGGTCCGTGCCCCTTCAGGGCTGGACTGGCTGCCCCAAGATTAGCCGGAATGCCGTCCCTTACAATGTGCTGCCCCAGGCACGTGCTTTCTCGTCTGGTGCCTGGAGCCGGCACTGACTGGGGGTTATGGAGGCAGGAAGTAGGGTGTACATGGACAGGTGGGTAGCACTGGGGGTTGTGGAGCAGGCAGGCGGTGTACACCGATAAGCAGAGAGTGCTGGGGCTTCTGGGGGCAGGCATGGGGTGTACATGGACTGGCGAATAAATGCTGGGGGTTTTGGGGGCAGAGAGCAGCATGTACACAGACAGGAAATCAGCGCTGGGAGTTGTGGTGCAGGCAGGGAAGTGTACACAGAGAAGCAGGCAGTGCTGGAGGTTGTAGGGATAGGGAGGGATGTGTACACAGAGAAGCAGGCAGAATTGAGGGTGGTGGGGATAGACAAGGGGTCTACAGGATCTGGTAATCAGCGCTGCGGATTGTGGGGCAGGCAGGAGGGCATACATGGACAGGTTGGAAGCGCTGCTGAAATTAATTTTTTTTTAGCGATTGCTGATCCAAGACTCCGTGTCTGTTTGGATCGGTCTCAGGATCATTTTCCCCTGGCAAACTACAGAAATGCAGCCTGGTTGTCACAACCTTTACTCTGTTTTGTTTCCAATTGTTGTTGTTGAATGTTAATTACATAGCTTCAATGCTTCTTTCCACTAGTAAAAAGCCTGATCTTTGCTATTCAGTTGGTTCAGTCTCCCCTCATACTCTGACCTCTGTTCTCTCTACATACTCTGTACTCTCATTCCCCATCCCAGGCTGCCCCCATTCTAATAGCACACTGGTCACCAGTGACATCTCCATGCTCCCCAGTGATCCCTGACTCCCACAACCTCCAAGCTCCTTACACTCCCCACATGTCTTCCTCTGCAAGGGGTGAGGTGCCTCCCATCACACTTGATCCCTTGGCTGGGGGCAGATCAGTGACTGTGTCTCACCGGTGAGAAATCTCACACACAGAGTGGCAAATGCAAGTGCACCTGTGCTGCTGCTCTTGGAGCACCCACACACTGCATGCAGCTTTGAGGACTGCTACACAGGAACAACTCACAAGCTGAGAAGTTTGCACATTATAGAATGAGAGCTGGAAACTCTGGGACATGTGAGGGTCTAGATTAATACACCTGCCAGGTGCAAAAGCTACTGGCAACTGCCTGAAAGAGTGGACACTGCAACACAGACATTAAACACAGGATGCTCTGGGACCATGTGTTAGTCAACACTATTAATCATTAATGGCAAATGCCTCCAGCTGACTCCTGGGGACATGTTCATAGATTCCAAGGTTTCCCCGCCAATGGACACGTTGCTGTTACTGACTTGGTTAGCTCCCTCTGAGGACTTCTCTGGACTTGATGATCACCTAAATGGTCTGGTGCCATCTGCAAATGTTGCCACCTCACTGCTCACCCCTATTTCTATATTGTTAATAACTGTAAAATATTTACTGTACTATGTGTTATAAAGTCTGTAACCCACCTCGCAGTGCTTCTCTCCATTCACAGACACCTTGAGCATTCCTGAGCCTGATCGACGCATCGACCACCTCATGGCAGCATTCAACCTCACCCCCTCTGACCCTTCAACGTTCATCCTAACAGGCATCCCTGGCCTGGAAGCTGCTCATGTCTGGATTTCCATCCCGTTCACTACGCTCTACATTATCAGTCTGTTGGGAAATGTCACGGTTCTGTTTGTTATAGGCAAGGAGCAGACCCTGCACAAGCCGATGTACCTGCTGCTCTGCATGCTGGCACTCACAGACATCAGCACATCTACCTCCGTCGTGCCAAAGGCACTGTGTATATTTTGGTTCAATTTGAGGGGCATTACTGTGGGTGGCTGCCTCACCCAGATGTTCTTCCTTCACACGGTTTCTGCTACGCATTCAGCCGTGCTCGTGACAATGGCCTTTGATCGCTACATTGCCATATGTAACCCTCTGAGATACACCACCATCCTCACCAATGCACGAATAGCTAAGCTAGGGCTAGTGGGTTTGATGAGAGCAGTTCTCTGCACTCTGCCTCTGCCCCTGCTCCTGAGCAGGCAGCCATTCTGTGCCAATCGCATTATCCCCCACACGTACTGCGACCACATGGCTGTGGCAAAGATGTCATGTGGGGACATCACAGACAACAGGATATATGGCTTGGTAATAGCACTTGTAGTCATCGGGTCAGACCTGACACTCATTGCCCTGTCATATACTCTGATCATCAGGGCTGTCCTCATAATCTCCTCTAAGAAAGCCCACCAGAAAGCCCTCAACACCTGCACAGCCCACATCTGTGTGATGCTAACGTCTTACACTCCTTTCCTCTTCTCCAGCCTGACACACCGGTTTGGTCAGGGCATCGCTCCCCATGTTCAGATCACCATGGCCAACCTCTATTTCCTCATCCCCCCCATGCTCAACCCTATCATTTACGGCGTCAAAACCAAAGAGCTTCGTGACAAAGTGGGCAAATACACCTGCAGAATGTGATTGCCAGAGGCCACTGACTTCAAACCTGTGTGACAAGAGGAGGAAAATATATCTCCTCCTTAATGAAGGGTGCTCTGTCCCAGTTTGGCTGAGCTCGGCATTGTGGGAGTCCACAGTCTGAGAAGTTCTTCACACCTAATGTCTTATCTCTCCATAACCGAGTACAACTCTCTATGTTTCTGTGTTCCCTCTCTCTGTCTGTCACCTTCTCTTTCAGTGTCACCCATCAACCCCAACCCCACACACCTTGTCACTTGACCTTTCCATAATTTCCAGACCACCAGAACATACTTCAGTTTTCTGACACAAGGTGGGCTTCCATTAGTTCCTGTGTGAACAGGATTCTTGATTAGTTCAACAAGCTGAAGCTACACTTTCAGATAGCCAAAGACAAAGAAATAAGTCTGAAATGCATGTGATATGATGTTTATTGGGGTTAGATTGAAGCAAGCGTCTCCATAGCTCTACACGCTCTACCCAGTTTTCCCAGCTCTGATGCTGCGGAGTGTTTACCCCCATTTCCCCCTTCCCAGTTCTGACACTACAGAATCTTGCCTGTGTCCCCTTTCCCCTTTATGTATGCTCTATTCCCACCTTCCCCTTCTTAACAGGCCAAAATATACCTGCAATGCGTGCCCACAGTCCCACCCCTTTTGTACCCCATGGGAGGGATAAGAATTGAGGTTGTGCTATGGTCAGGGACAGGCATTTCTTTAATCATTTAGTGTTTTATACTTCCTCCCAATCCCCATTTGTCCCTCCTGACTGGTTTTTGGACCTTGCCTTGCGATAGGGGTTGAGGCAATCTTAAAGTGTGCATTCCACTAATATTTTAACTGCTCTTATCTGTTCCCATTGTACTAACAAACCTCACTGGATAAATATACACAATGTCTTTGTCCTTTGTTTACATATGTTAGTAAGAATTCATGTGTATCAAAACATCAAACAGGCAAGCATAACCCAAAAATACTGTCTCAGGTGGAAATACAAGCCTGGGTCCTAAATTGGCACTAGCGCTCCTAAGAATCATATGTATGGTGATCTGGTGAACAAAAGTAGACTGATTTTCTTCCAGTTTTTCAGAAAGTCTGGAGGATAAACCTATATTTTAGTTGAAAAGTGATAATACAGGAAAGCTTCTGCAGGAATTAAAGCCAGTTTACTTGAGCTTGTGTTTTTGAGAATGGGACTGCTCTGTTAAACTACGCTATCACTTTTGAGTCAAATTACTTGTCACTTTGTGCAGTCAATTTTCAGCTGGAACCCTCAAAATACACACTAGCAGGTCAAATTGTCGAAGACGTCAAAAGTAGGTGTCAAGATTTCATGTTGGAGTTTGTGAAACACATGAAACAGAGATTGCCAGGTGATTGAAAATGACTTTCAGTACTAAGTCCTTCTATTACACTCAGCCCTGCACGACCTAGATTTGCTGATATCCCATTTTTACCATTATTTTGTGGAGATCTTGGACTGTTGGAGGAGCAGGGAAGAGTTTTGCTCATGATTAACTGGCCTCATAATCAGGACAACGAAGTTGAGCAGTCTTGCGTTGAAGTTCTCAAACGCACAGATGCCACTGAGGACAAAGCCCTGGTCTACACTACAGGGTTAGGTCGATTTTATAATAAATGCGTCTAAACAAGCAACCCCATTCTGTTGACCTACAGGTACTCTGAAAGCCTTTACAGAAGGTTTCTGGGGAGGTCTGCCTTATTTTGTCCTCCACTGTAGGACACTTTACCACGCCAAGCCAGTAGCAAGTAGTCTGGAATCATTGCAGCACAAAGCATGGCAGTGAATGGTCCTGGGGTTTGGTGGCATTCAAGCAACATTCAGTCTATATCTTTCTGTGTTAGCCTCAGGAGAGTGATATCATTCATGGTCACCTAGTTGAAATAGGGGAATTTTTGTCAGGTAATGGTAAAAGGACCCCGTTCATGCTGGGCTGTTTGTGCTTGGCTAAAAGGGTTTATCCCAGAGAATAGCCGCGCAGCGGGGGATGGGGGGGTGAGGGGATCATCCCAAATAGCCACGCAGAGGGGTGGGGGTAGGGGTGTCCTGCACATCCACCCGAAAACCACAGCCCCTCCTTTTAAATGGCAAACCCAACCGGCATTGCTTGTTATGGGAAAGGAGGGCGCTGCAGTTTGAAACCATTCCCACATGTTATCAAGGCGTTAGATGCCAAACTCGCGTACCCTTTGGCTTACCGTGGCTGCCTGGAAACCGAATTCTGTTACCCAGCTGTGTGTGATGTGTCACCGGCAGGCACTCAATCTAAAAGGCAAAATGCAGTCTTGTCCCTAAAGCACATGTGCTGTCTGCTTTTTCTTTGTGTTTTTTGGGTATTTCAGGAAACTTGGAAGGAAACAAAATATCACCTGTACCTAAAAAGAAGGCGTCAGGTGCGCAGAACAGGAAACAAAAAGCTGAGTTAATGACTGGAATGAAGAAAGGTGCAGAAACAATTAAAAAACTACTTGGAATCTGTTAACGGCAACCCTTGCAGCAGTAGTGAGACGCTCACCGCAAAGACACCAGAGGAGAAATGCACAGATGATCCACACTTCAACATTCAAGAAGGGGACAGCCAGAGCACCCGGCTGACAGTGGAAGACGCAGCTGCACGAGGCCCGTGCAGGGCTCTCTGAGCAACTGTGACATGTCAGACATCTGTTGAGTGGTTCCCCCCAAGTCCTTACTAACAAACTTCAACCCATTATCAGCAGCGCGCTTACAGTGAGAAACAGCTTACCTGAGAAATGGATCGTTTTTTGTGACAAAGGGAGAAAAGCGAACAACACAAACTGAAGTGAGGGCAGCAGCGGAGGTTCCAGCCAAACACAGTCGCTGAAAATATGACAAAGTGTCTTTCAAACTGGGCTTTACGTGGAGCAGGTCCAGCGATGCACCGAGGCCTCCATTTGTTGTATGCAACGTAATACTGGCAAACGACAGATTGAGGCTGTGCAAGTTACACTTTCATCTCGGAACAGGACACCCTACGTGCGTATCTAAACACACTGAGGTTTTTCACAGGAAGCTCAATGAATTAACAGGACAAAAAAAAGTTGTTGAAGTGTTCAGCGCTGTTAACATGAAGGCTACTGAGGATTCTTACCGTGTGGCTTTGCACACAGCCAAAGCTGGTAAGCCACAAAACATAGGTGAAGTGAGGTTCTTACCCACGAAAGCTTATGCTCCCAATACTTCTGTTAGTCTCAAATGTGCCACAGGACCCTCTGTTGCTTTTTAAAACATAGGTGAGAAACTACTACTTCCAGCTGCAAAGGATGTGTGTGCTTGTCATGATAGGAGAGAAAGCAGCATCACAGCTAGATGTGATCCCCGTTTCTAACAACACTTCTTACAAAGTGTTCGACAGAGCCCACGTTATTCAATTCAGATAGACGACTCTACTGAGACAGTAGAACCTCAGAATTTTGACCATCAGAATTATGAACTGGAAGTAGGCAATCAGGCAGCAGCAGAGACAAAAAAACCCAAGCAACCGAAATACAGTGCGGTCTTGTGTTAAACATAAACAACTAACAAATAAAGGGATAACAACATTTTTCGTCTGTATAATAAAGTTTCAAAGCTGTATTAAGTCAATGTTCCGTTGTAAACTTTAGAAAGAACAACCCTAAAGTTTTGTTCCGAGTTATGAATATTTCAGAGTTACAAACAACCTCCATTCCCAAGGTTTTCATAACTCTGCTGTTCTACTGGATATCAAATGTTGCAGAGCTGCTGTTGTATATTCATTTTGCTGCAGCAATAGAATTAAAAGAGGAATTTCTGTTTTGCCATCTACTAGCAACATGAAAAACTGGTGAAGAGCCTTTTAAACTTATTAAATAATTGTGTCCAAGACACGGGCCTGGATTGGGGGCATTGTTTTGGAATTTGTAGCAATGGAACAGTCTATGATAGGACGGCATAGCAGGCTTGGGACAAGGGTACAAGAAGTGGCTCCCTCGGCAACATGGAATCACTGTATGATCCACAGACAGGCATTGGCTGCTAAGAAGATGGTAGTGGAGCACAGCAATATTCATTCAGGTGCAGTAAATATAAGCTTTATAAGGCTATTGCGGAGAAACTAAATGAATTCTTTGCATTCATCTTCACTGCAGGGGATGTGAGGGAGATTCCCAAACCTGAGCCATTCTTTTAGGTGATAAATCTGTCCAATACTGAGGTGTCTTTAGAAGAGGTTTTTGAAACAATGGATAAATTAAACAGTGATAAGTCACCAGCACCAAGTAGTATACTGGGACCACTCCTGCTCAACATATTCCTAAATGATCTGGAGAAAGGGATAAACAGTGAGCTGGCAAAGTTTTCAGATGATACAAAACTACTCAAGATAGTTAAGTCCAAAGCAGACTGCAAAGAGTTACAAAGGGATCCCACAAAACTGGGTAACTGGGCAGCAAAATGGCAGATGAAATAAAATGTTGAGAAATGCAACATAACGTACATTGGAAAACATAATCTCAAGCATACATATAAAAGAGAGACGGGCAGCAGGAATGCTGTGTAAAGTTTGAACCAGAGATGAAAATCACCAGATCATATCTAGAACTACTTTTCACAAACGGAATATGTAAGTAAATTAGGAATGTTTAGGAAGAAACGATTAGGTTTATTTATGTTAATTTTTTTAAGGCTTGTGGACTCTTCTGTGCTAACTCGAGATGCTTTTGTTTGCTTGGGTGCTTAATTTTTGGAATTGCTCTTTTAAAATCTAGCAAAAGCCTAAGTTCCAGATGTAATTTCTTCCTTTTTGTTTTTAATAAAATTTCCCTTTTTTAAGAACAGGATTGGATTTTTTGTGTCCTAAGAGGTTTGTGCATGTTGTTTGATTAGCTGGTAGCAACAGCTAATTTCCTTTGTTTTCTTTCTCAGCTCTTCTCCGGAGGCGGGTGAAAGGGCTTGAGGATACCCCACAGGAAGGAATTCCCAAGTGCTTCTTCCTGGGTCCAAGGGGTTCTTTTGCATTTGGGTGGTGGCCGCGTTTATCAAGCCAAGATCAGAGAAAAGTTGTAACCTTGGGAATTTAATAGAAGCCTGGAGTGGCAAGTATTAATTTTTAAATTCCTTGCAGCCCCCCACCTTCTGTACTCAAAGTGACAGAGTGGGGATTCAGACTTGACAGTATTAGACTGGTGAGCGGCAGGCAGTAGTGGCCTCAGGGGAGGGGAATGGAGGAGAGGCGGGACTCACTGAGCAGTGGGAGGGTGGGTGGAGGAGAGAAAGGACTTAGCAAGTGACAGGTGGGTGGGGACCATAGGGTAGAGGGGTGGAGGAGAGGAGGGACTCAGCAAGATGCGGGTGTGGGGGGCCAAGGTGGATGGGGCAGAGAAGAGGAGGGAGTCAGGACTCAGTAAATGCCGTGGTGACCAAAGGCATCACGGTGGGTGGACGAGGGGAAACACTCAGCGAGGGATGGAGCAGGGACAGGAACAGGTTAAGTGCCGGTAGAGCCACAGGGGGAAAAGTGGTAGGGGCATTGGGAATGGAGCACAGGCCGGGCATATACTCTCTCAAAGGTGGTGGGTCGGCAGCTGGACTGCAGGGGAAGATCAGCCTCCCCTGGCCTATTATATGCGCCATCTATATAAGGTGGCCTACTCTCGGCCATTTCCTACAGACATCCCTGTGAAAGTCCCAAGGTCTCCATCTGGAGTAAGGCAGCATGAAGGGTGTCTGCTAACCAAAGGCAACTTCTGGTGGCTGCATGAAGCGAGGTCATTCTCCGAGAGCCATCTCAGTCCAAGGGCTCTCCCCTGCTGGGGTAGTCCAAACAGCAAATAAATGGGATGCTTGCCCCCAGGGCTGGTGCAAGGATATTTTGTGCCCTAGGCGAAACTTCCACCTTGCGCCCCCTCTCTGATGTCCAGCCCCCACCTTCCTATGGTCAAGTTCCCCCCAGGGGCCCAGATGTTCACAAAGTGCAGTGGCATGGAGGGTGGGGGGCTGCAAAGAGGGGGGTCGTATGGGAGCTCTTCCAGGGGTTGAAGGTGGCAGAGAAGGGGGTACATGGGATTATTGCAAGGGGTGGAAGTGGCCAAGTGGTGGAGGGGGTGGAGGTGTAGTGGCAGGGAAGAGATTGCACAGAGACAAAAAGGGCTCGTTGCAGGGGGTACAGTGGCAGGGAGGGGTTTGCACAAGGGAGGAGTGGGCAGAAGGGAGATAGCAGGTGGGGGGGTCCCGAGGTTGATGCAGGGGTGAAGGTGACCGTGGCTGGCTGGGTGGGGGGGTGTTGCTGGGTGGAGGTTGTCCAGAGGCAAAAGTGGCAGGATAGGATGGGTTGTTGGGGCGGGGGGTGGACAGGGGAGACGGTAGCTGGTCAGTGGGTGTTGGAGGGGGTGGCGCAGGCTGGGGGAGGGGTGCCCGGGTTGTTCCCACATACGCGGCCAGGGCCCGGTTAGGTACCTTGCAGGCAGAGTAGACACCCAGCTTCTCCGCCTGAAGAGCAGAGTGTAGCTGCGCCTTCTTCCCCGCGCTGCGAGGGGAGCTGGGCTCTCCATTGCCCCCGGGGCTCTCAGCGGTGGCACAGGCAGCCAGGCCCCCATGCTCGAGCCTGCCGCTGCCGCCGCTGAGAGCCCTGGGGGCGGCGGGGAGGCCGGCTTGGCCTGCGGCGCGGGGAAGAAGGTGCAGCTGCTAGCACTACACCCGCCCCTTCCCCACTCCGCTCTGGCAGCTCCCCCAGGGGGAGGGACTGGCCGTGCCGCGGGCAGCCCCTCTGAAGCCAGGAGGTGCGGAGCAGCAGCAGCCTTGTGCTCCGCTGTTTAAAAAAAATGTTTGGGGCACCGCTTTTTGGCATCCACCTAGTCCGCCTAGTGGTTGCACCAGCACTGCTTCCCCCTCAGTCTGTCCCTGCAGCAGGCCATCCCTTCCCTCAGGAAAGGACCTTTAGGCAGTTGTTCAGGGGGAGATTCTGCCTTTCCTAAGCTCATCTCCCCTGGAGCTGCCAGTCTCACGGTCTTCTCTCCTCCCTGGTCTGCCACAAAACTAGCTGCTCCCCTGTCTCAAGCACTTCTCTTCAGACTTGATTTGTCTGCCCCATTTTCCTGATAATTTACTTACTGAATGTTTGGCTTCTTTGAACTCAATTTGAAATGTAGCTACAAGTTCAGTGGCTTTTGGAACTAGTACTGCTGCATGCTATAGGTCTGTGTCTTTGGATTGTAGCAGTTTTGAAACAGCATTTACCTTTTCCCAGGATCTTTAATTGAAGCACAATGAGAAACACAAAACTAAACTTTGCCATTAATTTATTTAATGCTGAAGGCTCATAAATATCATCAACATTTTTGCTCAGGAGAATTATTTCTGTGAGTGCCTTCCTTGTGTCTAACTACTGAATCGGGGAGAAGGAGTGATTCATACTAGATGTTCATCAATTGTGTAGTCAATTCCTTGACCAAGCTCTCATTTGTTATTAAATATGTTCACGAGACCAAACGATCAATGTCAGGTTTACTGCTCTAACCCCATAATAAAATAGTAGAGGAAAAAGATTTTATGCGATACCAGTCTCTGGGAAGCCATCTCGTGTGGTGATGTTACATTCACCTTATAGAGAAACTATGCGCCCCAAAGTTACACTTTTCAGCTTTTATCATTTATATGAATATTTCACAAGTTACACATCTCTTTACATGTCACTAAAATCCAACCCACCTGTTTGTCCCAGATCCCCAATGTAAGTGGTGAACTATTGTGGGGAACTTTCCTGCTTTCTGCTTTACCCCAGAGGAATTGTCTAGCAAAAATGTCTGAGTCCTCGCTCCCACTCCCTTTACCCAGAGGCCTACCTGAGCTAAAGGATTCCCCTTTCACTGTCCAGTGTGGCAGAGTCCTCATAATGGTGACACGGCTGGGCCCAGGGTTCCTGGGAGGCTGAACCCTCAGTCTCACCATGGTCACTTAGGACAGGGCCTAGGCTGTCCCCATTCTGGGGTACTCTCTTCAAACGGGACACTTCCCTCAACCACCTGTCAGTTCATTAAATTCAACCCAAATATTATTTATTAAACAGCAACTGTAAGAAAAATAAGGAAAAAATGGGAAAGATTCAAGGAAACAAGGGAGCTGCTCTGTGGACATGGGAATATCACAAACAGTATCTCTGGGACATAAGGAAAGTTCACAATCTGTTCCTCACACTTTCCAGGCCTCCTGCCCGGGCCCTGGCTGTGCTGTGGTGATACCCCACATATGGCACCTGCTCTAGGTGGCAGGATCTTTCCCCCCCCCATCAGATTCATGTCAGATTCGAGTCAGTGGATGCAGGCAAGCAGCTTCTGCAGGTGTATTTGCCCACTTTGTCACGAAGCTCTTTTGTTTTGATCCCATAAATGATAGGGTTGAGCATGGGGGGAAGGAGGAAATAGAGGTTGGCCAAGATGATGAGAACATGGGGAGCGATGCCCTGACCGAACCGGTGTGTCAGAATGGAGAAGAGGAAGGGAGGATAGGACGTCAGCATCACAAAGATGTGGGCTGTGCAGGTGTTGAGGGCTTTCTGGTGGGCTTTCTTGGAAGAGATTCTGAGGAGAGCCCTAATGATCAGACCATAGGATAGGAGAATGAGCGTCAGGTCTAACCCGATGACTACAATTGCTACCACCAAGCCGTACATCCTGTTGACTGTGATGTCCCCACATGACGTCTTTGCCACAGCTATGTGGTCGCAGAACATATGGGGGATAATGCGGTTGGCACAGAATGGCTGCCTGCTCAGGAGCAGGGGCAGAGGCAGAGTGCAAAGAACAGCTCTCATCAAACCCACTAGCCCTAGCTTAGCTATTCGTGCATTGGTGAGGATGGTGGTGTATCTCAGAGGGTTGCAAATGGCAACGTAGCGATCGAAGGCCATTGTCACTAGGATGGCTGAGTGCATCACAGAAGATGTGTGAAGGAAGAACATCTGGGTGAGGCAGCCACCCACAGTAATGCCTTTCAAATTGAACCAAAAGATACACAGTGCCTTCGGCATAATGAAGGTAGGCGTGGCAATGTCTGTGAATGCCAGCATGCAGAGGAGCAGGTACATCGGCTTGTGCAGGGTCTTCTCTTTGCCTACAACAAACAGAATCGTGGAATGTCCAAAAAGGCCGATAATGTAGACCATAGTTAAAGGGATGGAAATCCAGATGTGGGCAGCTTCCAGGCCAGGGATGCCTGCTAGGATGAGTGTTGAAGGGTCAAAGGGGGTGAGGTTAAAAGCTGCCATGAGATGGTCAATGCATCGATCAGGATCAGAAATGCTCAAGGTGCCTGTGAAGTGAAAGAAGCAGAGGGAGGGGAGGTTACACACTTTATAACAAATTGTACGGTAAATATTTTATAGTTATTACCAATCTAGAAAGGGGGGTAAGCAGTGAGGTGGCAACATTTGCAGAGGGCACCAGATTATTTAGAGCATAGTCAAGTACAGAGAAGTCCTCTGAGGGAGCTAACCAAGCGAGGTGAATGGGCAGCATGATGCCAGATGAACTATGATAGCAATAACTGAAACATGAATGCTAGTTGAATAGAAAATCTTGAACTCCTCAAACACCTAACAAGGTTCTAATTTAACTGTATGAATTCAGGACCGGGACCTGTGAGTCATGGTACACAGCTTTGTGAAACCCTGCTCAAAGTTCAAGCATGGACATTAACTTAGCAAAACATTGAGATCCAGAAGGAGGGGGATGGGAAATCTTAGAGAAAATACAATGCCGTGAAATCAGTCAGTCAATGTTTCACCTTCCCCTAGCCTTCTCTGTGTAGTACTGGGCACCCTTCTTACATGGGATATTGCAAAACTAGAAGGGTTCAGGGAAAGGTAATGAGAATGATCAAGGGCCCAGGGAAACAATCATACAGAGAGAGATTGAAAAGCCTGGGATTGTTACCTTACAAAGGAGATGAATTAGAGGGGACATGAGAAAAGTCTGTAAAATACTGACTGTTAAAGAGTAGATCGAGAATGTGTTTTCCCTGTTTTATGACGCAAAAGGACAATCAATTACACTGAAATGTGGCAAATTTAAAACAGAAAAAAGAGTGATTTCTTAACTCAATTCCTAATTAGACTGAGAAACTCATTGCTGCAAATGGTAGTTGAGGCCATGAGCTAAGTAAGAATCAGGAAGGGTTTGGAAATGTGCATGGATAGTGAGACTATCCAGTTACAATAATTACAGCTAAATAAATATTTTGGCAAACCTATATGCCCACATATCAGGGCAAAAGCCAATCTGTAGCTGTTAGGCATGAAGATGACACCCTCTTCACGGTTAGGTTATCCCCCCATCCTCCTAGTGCTGGGTGTCTTATATCTTCTTCTGCAGCACCAGGGGCTGTCACTGATATGAGAGGACACTGGACTAGATGGACCATAGGCTTCATCCATGATGAAAATTCCTATGTTGGAAAGGAGCCAAATTTCCCCTATGGAAATAGACATTATCCTGCTTTACTCAACAAATGTGTATGAAGGGCACAGGGGTCTTGGTATTTAAGGCTACAGGCCTGTACCTCTGGTAATTCCCTTGGTTTTTTTGGTGAGACACTTTGTTACAGGCACCCAGATATGTGTGACGCTATGTCTGCACTACTGCAGTAAGTCAACCTAAGTTACGCTACCCCAGCTTGGTGAATAACGTAGCTGTAGTCGACATAATTTAGGTCAACTTACTGCAGTGCCTACACTGTGCTGGGTCAACAGAAGACACTCTCCCGTCTACGTACCTTATTCTCCTCATCTGGAGATTCATACTTCATACTGTTCAGAGTTTGAACCAGGGCAGGACAGTACAGCTCTCGGTCCTGGGAGGCACCTCACCCATGAAGAGGAAGAGCTGTGGTGAGCATGGGGCAGCTCAGAGGTTGTGGGATCCAGGGATGACTGAGGAGCATGGAGAAGACACTGGCGAGCAGCGTGCTGTTGGAATCAGGGCTGCCTAGGATGGGGAAGGAGAGTACAGACAGGGGGTCAGAGTATGATGGGAGACCGAATCAGCTGAGGAGCAAATTGTGACGGGTTCTCCATTGAGTGTCACCTGGAACTGGGGTTCCACTGAGCCCTCTGCCTCACCAGACTGGGGTCCCTCTTTCTATGTGCTGCTCTGACAAGCTGCTCCCCTTCCTGCATCTCTACGAGCATTCAAACAGGCAGGACACACCCAGCTGCTCTCTGGCAAGACACTGCATGAACCCACAATACAGAGGCTACAACCAAAATAACTCCCTAGCCTAGGACCAAGAGCTGTACCATCCTGCCCTGGTCCAAACTCCAAACACTATGAATTTGTTACCTTGCACCAACAATCACAAAGAAAATGTTAATTTCAGTAGCGCGGCCCATGTGTCCATGTCATGCTTCTCCCCGCCTCCACCACCCCAGTGCTGCTTGCCTATCCCTGTACAACCCAGACCTGTCCCCACCACCCTCAGCACTGCCTGCTTCTCTTGGCACACCTTATTCCCTGCCCTAACAACCCTCAGCACTGCCCTCCTGTCCGTGTACACACCACTCCTCTCCCCCACAACCCTCAGTGCTGCCCACCTGCCCGTACAACCCGCTCTCTTTCCCAGAACCCACAGGGCTGCCCACCTGTCCATGTACATCTGACTCCCTGCTCCAGAACCCCCAGTGCTGGCCTCTTGTCCATGTAGTTCCCCGACCCCCACAACTTCCAGCCCTATCACACAGTGATACCCCTCACCCAGGACCAAAACCAGGTGCCAGACCCCACAGAGACAGTGAGAGCTCACAGACAGCTCACAGAACTTCCTCAAACTACATT
The DNA here is from genome assembly GCF_011386835.1 of Chrysemys picta bellii. Lineage (NCBI taxonomy): Eukaryota > Metazoa > Chordata > Testudines > Emydidae > Chrysemys > Chrysemys picta. The sequence continues at coordinate 352,704,458 of NC_088791.1, forward strand.
AAACTCAGTGTCTGCCTGCACCGGGGAAAAGGGGGAGATCAGCCTGAACTGCCTTTCTGGGGGCAAAGGGAACCCCAGCAGCAGCTCAACTTGTGTAGGGAAGGAGAGAGGGACACACCCAGCAGAAGGGAGAGAGAATGTGACACTAAAAAGGGCCAATGTGAGCAACTCTTCCTCGAAATGCCAAAACTTTAAATTATTGCAGCCTGTTAGAAAACCAGACACCCCTTCCTGAGGCTGCTTTTCCATGTGGGCAATTGCTGACATTGCCACTAAGGTTTAATGGGGTTGCTTACGGGAGGCAGGATGGTATGGATGGGGGATGGCGTCAGAGACAATCTGATATAAAGATGTCCATGTTATGTTACTGAGACGGTCTCTTGGCCCAGGAGGCCTTGTTACACCTTTTGTCTGTGCATTAGGCAGGATGTGCAGTCCCTATTTCGCCCAGTTTCATGACTCTGAGCCACAGTGACCTGGATACTGCACATCCCCCACCCCGCCCTCGCCAAACACACACACACACACACACTGTGTGTTCCTGGACCTCCCCCACTGCGACTTCCATCACTGGCTGGTTTCCTCTAAGCCAGAAACATGCTTTTATTTTACTGCCTTTTGGTGCTTCTCATCCTTTCCGAAACCAGAGATGCAGGGGCATGGAGAGAGAACACTCCACTCCCTCCCTGAAAAAAATTGTTATCCTAATTGTTCTGAACCTCTAAGCCTGTGAATTCAAGATTTCAGCAACTCACCTGCCAGTTCTTCTTTGGTCCAAACGAGCTCACCCATCCATAGAGGCTACAAGACAATGCCAGTTGAAGTCACTGGAAGCTCATGACCAGAGTAAAGCAGGCCATTTTTTTAAGTCTCTACACCTAGATTTAGGGTGAACTCCTGGCCATATTGGGAGTTTTGCCAGTGATCTTGAAGGGACTAGTTTCACCTTTGGTGTTTAAGTTTTGGCTGTGAAAATCACGGCTTTGGGTCCTATTATAGAAAGTACTATTTTGTTAGGGAGCTGAAAGATTTTGAAGGAAATCTCAAGTTTATGAGGGGTTCTGAGATAGTGCTACTGAGACAGATAGAAGGAGAAAGTAAGAGACAAGGAACTGATCTTAAAAACAAATATTTGTCTAAACTATTTCCAACACATTTGTAGTTCCAATTTTACCAATCCCTTGGTCCTGCTGACAATACTAAGTTTAAGTCGCTGTCCTGGTCAATTCTTGCCCAGATGATTCTTGACCTGAATCCCAGAAACCTTCCTGAGCCCTCAGCACTAACTTTAATGCAGAAACAGACAACTCACCGAAATCCCGCTCAGCAGAGTGAGAAAATCTCCTTGCTGTGACCGGAAGGCAGAACCCTGAGAATCAGTGTATGAATCTCACACGTCTGACACTTGGGGTGCTGGATAGCAGCCTTTATGATTCCCATTTGTAGTCGCTGTGGACACTCAGGTTAATCAGCGCTCCCTGACAATTCCCTCGGCTCCGTGAGCAGCGGGAAGAGCAGTAAATAGACCCTGGAGAACTTCAGCCGGAGAGCCTCCCCTGGGAGTGAAGAAATGATTTGCCAATATCAGGGGCTCAGATTCCAAGGGGAAACTGAGTCTTGCAAACTGTTCAGCCCAGCAATTGATGATGGCTTTCTTTTCTGTGTGTAATGTACCGCCATCTGCACCATGTGTGGGAATGTGGCCACAAGATATGGGACCAAAAACCATTATCAATTGATGGTAGTAGTGTACCGCTGCATACCGCCCATGCATTCGTATGACATGATCCTGAATCGATGCAAGCTGAAGGGTGTGGAAAAGGCTTTCTTCTCTCAGGATTCTAGCATCAAAGGTATTTGCCAGTATCCCTTTGTGAAGTCTAAAGTGGATATATATCTGGCATACTCTGCATCGGATAAGCATCACATTTCAATACTGTGTTGATCTTTCAGAAATCGATGCAGAAACAGGTTGTTCTATCCTGCATCAGAAGTAGCACCGTGGGAATTCTCCACTCACTGTGTGACCTGGAGTTTATCTCATATGGTATCCCACATTTTACAAGGGAACAGCCTCAAAGTTTCCCTGATCTGTTGCCCGCGGTGTGCAGTCTGGGAGCTGTCAAAACTGCTGTAACTACCCAGCTGACAAATTAAGTTAAACTTTGTATTAGGTCTGGGTTACTGAAAATGAAAACAAAAAAGAAAAACAAACAAAAAACTTTACTATGTTAACTAACAAAAGTTGTTTAAGTTGCATCCCGCACAGTAAAGATCCCAAAAAATATCACACTCTGAAGACACCAGAAAATATCAGTATACAGTGAAGAAACCCCCAAGCATCAAGAACAGAAAAATGAAGTGCTTTATAAATAAAAGACTGGTTAAATACACCCCGATCTACCATATATGGACAATTAAGTTAACAATCAGCTAAAAACCACTAGCTGGACCAGGATAAACTGTCATTTAATTTAAACTTGGTTACTGTGTAAAAACAACTGTATTATTGCTGTACTAATGTATTCTCATTGTACTGTTGTATTTTTGCTGTATTGTATTATTGCTGTACAACATTTACAATGTGCATAACCTTGCTAAACTGTTTAACCAACACACGGGTAAAAATCAACAAAAGAATGGCAGCAAACAACATAAAGGCAAGAAGAAACAAATTGGTTTAAAAAAATTGCTACACAGTAACTACAAATTAAATATATAAATTCCCTGTTAGTATTGGTCACAATTTGGAACCAGTAACACTGTATCCTAACTGAAGCACATGGTATTCAAAACAATTTTGTTCAGTGTCTGGATACCAATACTAAATCCTAACACAGCAATATTTAATACATTCGTTACTGTCCGTTCAGTAGGTTATCTGGAAAATAGCATCCATAAGAAACAAGTGGATCTACGTCAACTACTGGTGTATCACAGAGCAGTTCAACCAATGGAACAGAGTCGCTAGCCACTTCTGTTTCCTGCCCAGTGAAGCTTACCAGAGGGTGACAACCACCAGTAAGGGGAATCTATAACACGAATGGACAGTACTGTGTAGTAACTAATTACAATATATTTTTATATAAAGGCCTCAATGGTAGTGTCACTACTCCAAATTTCTGTTTTACTTCTCATATACATAGCACTGTGGGACACACTATCACAATCCCTATCCCAGTATTTCAGAACACTCAGCCTACTACTACTAATGATACAGACGGTAACTGTCATTGCCCTCATAAAAGTGGGTTGCTATCTGCAGTACCACAAGGGTCAAACTACAACAACAAATTGGAAAAGAATTGTTATGCTTGAATATAAAGTGCTGTTATATATACACATACATACTATACATATATGTCCATATACACTACAAATATATATACCATATCCATATAATTCATATATATTAATTATTTGGGAGTGCCTCTAAGGCTCAATCATAATACTACATTCCTCAGTCATGGTCCAGGGCCTATCATTCCCAGGCCCACCATAAGGGACTAAAAAATAATTGGATAATAAAATCTGTCTATCAGTCGTATGTGGGAATGTGCAGACTAAAAAAACAAATGGGGTATGAGTGTATGGATGGTAAAATAAAATAACCACATATTTATTGTGTTTAGCCCACTGGGTTATCTTTAGTCCAGGCATTATGCTTTTCCGGAATGATGGGTAAACATCCTCCCCATAAAAAGACAAAAAGGGGGGGAATGTTGTAAGATGAGGCCCTGAAACATAAACCCTTATATCAGAGGCCTGGTATGAGGCCTAAGGCCTGAACTAAAGTAATGGTCAAGACTTTGCTAACATAAAGCAAAGTTAAGCTGTGAACCAGAGGCAGGCCACGCTCACAGAAGCTGGCAAGGAAAGGGCTGATGCTGTAAGAAGAGACGTACCTAACAGGTACTGGACACCAGATACCAGAACACTCCAATACTTACACATTCCACACACACAACAAGGAACAAGCTGACCCATCCTAAAGACAGGGGTAAAAGGGTAATATGATGGATAGAGTTGTTTTGTTTGAACCAACATGTACAAGGTGAGAGGTGGCACCTTGCTACATAGAGGGGTTGTACCTTGTTACGTAGAGGGTTTGCACCTCAATACATCAGGAATGATGTGTAACTTGTTTGTACCTGTGTATAAGAATGTATCCCTGGGGCAGTGTCTTTGTCCGGCCTAGGGGGCAGTGGAAAGTCCTGTCACTGGCTGAGCTGTGTCCATTGTCAGGGGGCACAAATTCGTAGTATGTCTTGTAGAGTCTGCTGGAAACTATTACTATGCTTCGTGTGACAAGAAACCTGGCCGGGTGCCTTCGTACATTACCAGAGTCTGTGGTCATTGGGGGTTCTCTCGGGATCTGCTGGGTCAGCGATCTGCGCAGAGCTGGGGCAGCACACAGAGGGAACACACGCACGCAGCCAACTGATATCAACATTGAATAGAGCAGAGCACCACACCGGGAGCATCTGACAACACTTGGTTTGAGATTGTTCTGGGCCAAAAGATACGGAGAATTTTTCTGAGGCAGATTGTATAGAATGAAGACAGTTTTGACATGTCATACTTTCTCATTCCCCAGCATTCTGTACTATAAAGTAGTGTTGAAAGTATGCAGCTCTGATAAATCTTGAGTTTTGTTTTGTTGTATTTTGATGATTTCCAGACTATATTTAAGCTCCTGAAGGTGTTCCTGGATTTACTGATTTTTTTCCAGATGTCCTGGCTGATGGTGATGCCCAAATATTGTTTCTACATTGGTGAGAACATATTCCTCAATCTGTACTGGTGATGGTGAGGCAATATTAAAGGTCATGATATCTGTCTTATTGCGGTTGATTTTTAGTCCAAATTGCTGGCTGAACGTATTGAGCCGAGTTGTTTTTTCTTGGATATGGTGCTGGATAGGTGATAGGAGAGTGACATCATCTGCAAAGTCCAGGTCTTCAAGGGATGAGAAGAGTGTCCATTTAATGACTCTTGGCATGTCTCCTGCTGTACCCTGCATTACCCAGTCGATGGCAATGTTGAAGAGGATTTCAGACATGACACGACCCTGACATACTCCTGTTTTGACTTCAAAACTGAGCTCACTGTGATCAACACTGTATGTAAAGTTGAAATAGAAGCTTTTAATGATGTTGATCATATGGAAAGGAACTCCATATGCCTGCAGTATGTGCCATAGGCTGGTCCTATCAATGCTATCAAAAACCTTCTAAAAGTCTTTGAAATTTATGTGGAGTTGCCGTTGCCATTCTAAGCACTGTTATATTAGGTTTCGTAGAGTGAAGGTCTGATCTGTACATCCATGCCCCTTCCGAAAACCAGCTTGGTCTCTTCTGAGAACACTATCAACTGTCTCTGATATATACTGGACAATGATCTTACACAATATTTTGCTTGGCACAGATAAAAATGTGATACCAACACCAGTTATTACAATTACTGAGGGTACGTCTATACTTACCTCCAGGTTCAGCGGTAAGCAATTGATCTTCTGGGATCAATTTATCGCGTCTTGTCTAGACGTGATAATTCAATCCTGGAAGTGCTCGCCGTCAACACCATTACTCCTGCTCCGCGAGAGGAGTATGCGGAGTCGACGGGGGAGCCTGCCTGCCGCGTGTGGACCCGCGGTAAGTACCTTGTAGTTCGAACTAAGATACTTTGACTTCAGCTACGTTATTCACGTAGCTGAAGTTGTGTATCTTAGTTCTAACTGGGGGGTTCTGATTTGAGTCTCCTTTTTCTTCTCTACGTGCTGGACCTCATATTTGATGGGGCCCACATGCCTCACTACCTCAAACAATCCCTGCCATTGAACCAGTAATTTGAACAGCAAACTTGGTAGTAACAATAAAACTCAATCCCCCAGTCTGAACACTCGCAGCTGAACCCCTTTGCTCTAGGCCTTCTCTTGTACCTGTTCTTCATTTAGCAAAATTCTTCTAGCAAACGCCCACAAAATATGGAGGCAATTTGCTTCCCATACAGCAGATCAAAGGGAGAAAACTTGGAGGCTTGAGACACCTTCGTGATAGCAAGCAGGAGGCAGGGGAAGAGTTGGTCTCAATGTTTGCAATCCGAGGCTACAAACTTCTTTAACATCGCCATCAAACTTCTGTGAAATCACTCTACCAACCCATCATTTTGGATTAATGAGGAGATATCCTTCCCCCTCTTGTCACGCAGGTTTAAAGTGAGTGGCTACAGGTGATACCTTTCTGCAGGTGTATTTGCCCACTTTGTCATGAAGCTCTTCTGTTTTGATCCCATAAATGATAGGGCTGAATATGGGGAGGGGGAAGGAGGACATAGAGATTGGCCAAGATGATGTGAACATGGGGCGCGATTCTCTAATCGAACCAGTGTGTGAGAGTGGAGAAGAGGAAGGGAGGATAAGACATCAACATCACACACATGTGGGCTGTGCAGGTGTTCAGGGCTTTCTGGTGGGCTTTCTTGGAGGAGATTCTGAGAACAACCCTGATGATCAGACCATAGGACAGGGCAATGAGCGTCAGGTCTAACCCAATGACTAGAAACGCCATCACCAAGCCGTACATATTGTTGACTGTGGTGTCCCCACACAACATCTTCACAACAGCCATGTGCTCGCAGTATGTATGGGGGATAATGCGGTTGGCACAGAATGACAGCCTACTCAGGAGCAGGGGCAGGGGCAGAACAACGAGAACAGCTCTTATCAAACCCACTAGACCTAGTTTAGCTATCTATGTGTTGGTGTGGATGGTGGCATATCTCAGAGGGTTACATATGGCAATGTAATGATCAAAGGCCATTGTCACGAGGACAGATGAGTGCATCATGGAAACCCTGTGAAGGAAGAACATCTGCCTCAAGATATTGAGGCAGCCACTCACTGTAATATCTTTCAAATTGAACCAAAATATACACAGTGCCTTCGGCACTACTGAGGTAGACGTGGCAATGTCTGTGAGCGCCAGCATGCAGAGCAGCAGGTACATCAGCTTGTGCAGGGTCTGCTCTTTCCCTACAACAAACAAAACCATGAAATTTCCCAACAGGCCAATAAAGTAGAACATAGAGAAAGGGATGGAAATCCAGACGTGAGCAGCTTCCAAGCCAGGGATATCCATTAGGATGAATGTTGAAGGGTCAGAGGGGGTGAGGTTGAAAAGTGCCAAGAGGTGGTCGATTCTTCAGTCGGGCTCAGAAATGCTCAATGTGCCTGTGAAGGGAGAGAAGCAGAGCAAGTTGGTTATACACTTTATAACAAATATTGTGGTAAATACTTTATAATTATTAAAAGTCTAGAAAAGAGGGTAAATAGTGAGATGGCCATATTTACAGATGGCACCACATTATTTAGGTCATAGTCAAGTCTAGAGAAGTCATCAGAGGGAGCCCATATCAATAACTGTAAGGTGTCTGCCCACTGGAGGGAAAAGCTTGAACTCTTCATATACCTTAAAAGGTTCTAATTTAACTTTATGAACTCAGCACAGCGACCTGGGTGTCATGGTACACAGCTCTGTGAAACCCTGCTCACAGTGCAAGCACGGACAGAAATAAACCAAAGTATTGGGATCCAGGAGGAGTGGGATGGGGAATTATACAGAAAATATAATGCCATGAGATCACTCTGTCAATGTTTCTCCCTCCTCTGGACTCCTCTGTGTAGTACTGGGCACCCTTCTCACACAGGATATTGCTGAACTAGAAGGGGCTCAGGGAAGGGCAATGAGAATGATCAAAGGCCCCGGGAAACTCTCATATGGAACAGGTTGAAAAGACTGGAACTCTTACCGTAGAAAGAAGATGAATTAGAGGGGACATGAGAAATGTCTATAAAATTTTGACTGGTAGTGAGTAGATAGGAAATGTGTTGTCCCCGTATCCTACCTCAAGATCAAGAGGACATTCAATTAAATTGAAAAGTGAAAAATTCAAAATAGATAAAAAAGAGTGCTTACTTATGGTACAGTTTGGTTCATTTACAATTTTTACTTCATTTGATTCTATGCTCTCTTTCATTGGGTTCATGTCCCCAACCCTTGAGTCCAACTTCAAGGCCCTGATGTCAGGCGATGTCTTTCTGCACTGGGCCCTCTTCCCATGGTCCCACCTTGCTCTCCACGGCTCCTCATCATGCTCAGATGCCGTGTTACCAATGGCATGGCTGGTGTCCACTATAGTGGTTCTTGCCCAATAGCTTCCTGCTGTAGCTCATCCCTGCCTCCCCATCAGCACAGCTGGTTTGTGCTGACCCAGCTCCCGGCTCTGCTGTGCTCCAGCTCCCAGCTGTGCCTCAGCACTGCTTCTCTGCCTCCGGCCGTGCTCTGCTCACTGCTGCTCATCGGTCTCTGGCCCAGCTCTGCCTTCTGGGCTGCTTCTTTGGCCCCTCTGGTTCTGGCTGGCGTGGCCAGATTTCCACTGCATTAATAAACCAAAGTCACTTAAAACTAACCTAAAAGTAGCTCAGCATATTTCTTGAAACAAAGTTTTGTTTTGTTTCATTCACACATTGGTCTTTACATCAAGTAAAAAATGAAAGCTTTCTTTAGCTACCTAGTACAGATTTGATTTTTTTTTAAAGCTACATGCCCCAGTAGGAGTTCTTCCACATTAGCAACAAACCTTTGAGATGACAACCAAATTCAAAATTAAAATGCCAGTACTGATACTTGTGTTAGGGTTGGCAGGTGTTTCAAACAAAAACTGGCACATGATGGTGTTAAAAATAGCCCAAAAGTAGCACAAAACATATGTAGTGAAAAAACAACAATGACATTATTATATTATTTATTTCTAATTGCATTCAATGATGTAAGTCAATTTCTACATTTTCTGTTGAATTCATTTGTTACTGTTAGTGATTATTTGGTTTATCCTCCAGGTTTCCTGAAGGATTGGATGTAAAAATTTCAGGTAAAGTTTGCTCACCGGATCACTGTACATAAGATAAAGAAGTTCATCATTGTAAAGTTTCTTTCTTTTCTCTTTGGCTATCTGAAAGTGTAGCTCCTGTTCGTCAAACTGATCAAGAATGCTGTTCTCACAAGGACTAATCTTCCATCAGAAAGCTGCAGAATCTTCTGTTAGTCTAGGAGGTACAGAAATGCTGAGTGACAGGGTGAGTGAGGTTGGGGGTTGACGGGTGAAATGAAAGAGATCGGGTGATGGTCAGAGAGAGGGAACTCAGCAAGGGTTCAGCATATAGACTTGTTTGTCATCCTGAGCTCAAATTTGGGGTTTGATGCTTTGATACTTTTATATCTTACACTAATATGTGTGAACAAAGGACAAAGACACTGTGTGTGTTGCATCTGCCTGGCCAGATGGGTTTGTTAGTATAATGGGAAGAGATAAGGGATAGAACTAAAAATGTTACAGGGTATGGTGGGAGTGTAATATATGAGTATACATTGAAAGGCTGCCTGGCTCCTTTCTCAAGCCAAGGTCAAGCAACCTGTTAGGAGGGGCAAGAGAGGATGGGGGGAGACATAATAAATACTAAAAGCCAAAGAAAAGATTGGCCTTGGCCAATGTGGTAAGTAACTCACTACTTACCCCTCCCATGGGGTACAAAAGGATTGGGATGAAGACCCCAGACTCATGAACCTCCAAAATGGAACATGACCATAAGTTGTAAGGGGTGGGACTTGGGGTATGCATGGCAGGTATATTTGGGCCTACTAAGAAGGAGGAGGTGGAAAAAAATGGGAATGGGAAATGGGGACACAGGCAACATTCTGTGGCATTAGCGCTCAGAATGAAACATACGCAACCAGCATGTAGAGCTATGGATATGCTTGCTTGGAACTAACCTCCACAAACATTGCATTGTCTACACTTTGGACTTCTGGTCTTCTGCTTCTTGTCCATGTGACAAGAACCAGGGAAGGGGTGAAGGAAAAGCCCTCTACAAAAAAGACCAGTGCTTGGTGATGGAGAGATAAGCCATTAGGTGTGAGGAACTTCTCAGACTGGGAACTTCCACAATGATCAGATCAGACAAACTGGGACAGAGCACCCTTGATAAACAAGGAGATATCCTTTCCACCTCTTGCTACACAGGTTTAAAATCAGTGGTCCCCGGCAATTACCTTCTGCAGGTGTATTTGCCCACTTTCTCACGAAGCTCTTTGGTTTTGACCCCATAAATGATAGGGTTGACCATGGGGGGGACAACGAGATAGATGTTGGCCAAGATGATGTGAATGTGTGGAGCGATGCCCTGACCGAACCGGTATGTCAGAGTGGAAAAGAAGAAGGGAGGATAAGAAATCAGCATCACACAAAGGTGGGCTGTGCAGGTATTGAGGGCTTTCTGGTGGGCATTCTTGGAGGAGATTCTGAGGATAGCCCTGATGATCAGAGCATATGACAAGGCAATGAGAGTCAGGTCTAACCCGATGATTACAAATGCTGCCACCAAGCCATACATCCTGCTGACTGTGATGTCCCCACATGCCATCTTCACCACAGCCATGTGGTCGCAGTACATATGGGGGATAATGCGGTTGGCACAGAATGGATGCCTGCTCAGGAGTAGGGGCAGGGGCAGAACAAAGAGGACAGGTCTTATCAAACCCACTAGCCCTAGCTTAAGTATTCGTGCATTGGTGAGGATGGTGGTGTATCTCAGAGGGTTACATATGGCAACATAGCGATCAAAGGCCATTGTGACGAGGATGGCTGAGTGCATCATAGTACCAGCATAAAGGAAGAACATCTGGGTGAGGCAGCCACCCACAGTAATGCCTTTCAAATTAAACCAAAATATACACAGTGCCTTTGGCATGATGGAGGTAGTTGTGCTGATTTCTGTGAATGCCAGAATGCAAAGCAGCAGGTACATTGGCTTATGTAGGGTCTGCTCTCTGCCTACAACAAACAGAATAGTGAAATTTCCCAACAGGCCGATAATGTAGAACGTAGAGAAAGGGATGGAAATCCAGACATGGGACGCTTCCAGGCCAGGGATACCCGTTAGGATGAATGTTGAAGCCTCAGAGGAGGTGAGGTTGAAAACTGCCATGATGTAGTCAATGTGTTGATTGGGCTCAGAAATGCGCAAGGTGCCTGTGAAGGGAGAGAAGCACAGTGAGAGGTGGGGGGGTTACACACTTTATAACAAATGATATATATTTTATAGGTTTCCCTGTGGTAGCCGTGTTAGTCTGTATCAGCAAAAACAATGAGGAGTCCTTGTGGCACCTTAGAGACAAAAAAATATTTGGGCATAAGTTTTCGTGGGCTAAAACCCACTTCATCAGATGCGTGGAGTGGAACTTACAGTAGGGAGGTATAAATACACAACATAAGAAAGTATGGGAGTTGCCTTACCAACTGGGGGGGTCAGTGCTAATGAGCCAATTAGAATTGGCCTATTCTCAACAGTTGACAAGAAGGAGTGGAAAGCACTTTTGTAGTGCTAATGAGGCCAAAGTAAACAAGATGGACCATTTCAAACAGTTGACAAGAAGGTGTGAGTATTTAGCAAGGGGAAATTAGTTTTTGTAAAAACAATGAGGAGTACTTGTGGCTCCTTAGAGATAACAAATTTAAGTAGTTTTTGTAGTGACCCAGCCACTCCCAGTCTTTATTCAGGCCTCATTTGATGGTGTCCAGTTTGCAAATTAATTCCAGTTCTGCAGTTTCTCGATGGAGTCTGTTTTTGAAGGTTTTTTGTTGAAGAATTGCCACTTTTAAGTTTTCCAATCTAGAAATGGGGAGGATCAGAGAGGTGGCAACATTTGCAGATGGCACCAGATTATCTAGGTAATAGTCAAGTCCAGAGAAGTCCTCACAGGGAGCTAACTACCCAGGTGAATAGGCAGAATGGTGACACTTCAATGTCAATAACTGCAATGTGTATGCCCATTGGAGGGAAAAGCTTGAACTCCTCAAACATGCTATCAGGTTCTATTTTAATTGTATGAACTCAGGACAGGGATCTCGGCTTCATGGTACACAGCTCTGTGAAACCCTGCTCACAGAGTGAGCATTGACAGAAACTAAGCAAAGCATTGGGATCCAGGAGGAATGGGATGAGGAATCATACAGAACATACAATGCCATGAGATCAGTCAGTCAATGCTTCACCCTCTTCTAAACTCCAATGTGTAGTACTGGGCACCCTTCTCACACAGGATATTGCAGAACTAGAGGGGTTCAGGGAATGGCAACCAGAATAATCCAGAGCCCAGGGCAACTCTCATACCTGGGAGGATAACCAGGGGAATGCCAAGGAGATGTAGATAAGTTATTTTACCTCTGTAGTTGGCACTGGTGCGACTATTTCTGGAATCCTGTGTCCAGTTCTAGTGTCCACAATTTAAAATGGATGTTGATACACTGCAGAGGATTCAGAGAAAAATCACAAGAATTAGTAAAAGATTCGAAAACGTGCCTTATAGTGATAGACTCAAACATCTCAATCTATTTAATTTTACAAAGATGGTTAAGGTGTGACTGGATAACAGTCTGTAAGAGCCTACACAGGGAACCAATATTTTATAATAGGCTTTTCAGCCTAGAAGTTAAAGAAATTCTGACTGGAACTAAGGTGTACAGTTTTTAAATGGTGAGAGTAATTCAACATTGGAACAATTTACCAAGGGTCTTGGTGGTTTCTCCAAAACTGAGAATTCTTAAATCTAGCTTGGATGTTTCTCTAAATTATTTGCTCTAGGAATAATTTGGGGGAAAATCTCAGGCCTGTGTTATACAGACTAGATTATCACTATGGTCCCTTCTGGCCTTGGAATCTTTGAACATGTCCCCAGGAGTCAGCTGGAGGCATTTTGCCTGAAAGCTCGTGACTCAGATACTGAAGGCATTTTTTTCTATTCATGACCGTGTTGAAATTAGCCCTATGAGGAGAAATTCTCATGTAACTGCGGCGCCTTGGAAATGTAACACTAGGTGTGTATTTCACGAAGCTGAGGGATCCCAGGAGGCACTAAATGGATGAACATTTTAGGTGAGAAAAATAATGACCTGAGCCCATAAAATCTCCACACTGAAGAATGAATGTACAACCCTCCCCTTGAATGACTAGCAGAGCTGGCTAGCAAATGGCCTCAGAGCATCCTGGGTTTAACATCTCTGTCCCAGTTGCTGACTGTTTCAGCCAGCTGCCTGTGTCTCCTGCACCGGGCAGCGGTATTTACCTAGGCTCTTACATGTCCCAGAGTACCCTACTCTCATTCTGTAATATGAATACTTCACAGCTTCCAAATTGTTCCTTGTTGGCAATCCTTGAAGAACCACGCAGTGTGTATATAACAAGAGAAGCCGCACAGGTGTCTCTCTAAGCATTTGCCTCATGTTAGATTTCTCACCAGTCAGATACAGTCACTGACTGCTCCCAGCCAAGGGAACAGGAGTGATAGGAGGCACCTCACCCACGCAGAGGAAGAGCTGTGGGGATTGTGGGGCAGGTCGGAGGTTGTGGGAGCCAGGGATGACTGAGGAGAATGGAGAAGACACTGGCAACCAACGCACTGTTGGAATCAGGGCAGCCTGGGGTGGGGAAGGAGAATGTGAATAGCAGATCATAGATGAGAGATTGAAGAAGCTGAGGAACAAAGATCAGGCATTTTAGCAGTGGGAAGAACAATTGAAGTTACGTAATTAACATTCAACAACAACCACTGGAAACAAAACTGAGTAGAGGTTGTGACACCCAGGCTGCAGGTTTGAGGCTTGGCAGAGCAAAGAGAACCTGAGATTCCCACAAACACGCTCTGGGCTAGGTAAGGTAGCAGCGCTGGCCTTGGACCAACAATCACAAAGAAAAAAATTATTTCAGTAACACTGCCTGCCTGTCCATGTACTTGCCGCTCCACACCCCATACCACCCAGTGCTGCCCACCTGTCCTTATAGCTTCTTCCTGTAGTACAACCACAGGAACTGCCCACTTCTCTGTGTACATGCTACTCCGTGCCCTCACAACCCTCAGCGCTGCTCAACTGTCCCTGTACAGCCCCTATCTGCCCCACAACCCTCAACCCTGCCCGTCTGTCCCTGTACGTGGCAGTCCCGGTCCCCACAACCCCCAGTGCTGTTTGCATGTCCCTGTACACAGCCTGCATGCCTCACAACCCTTAGCGATATCCCCTGTCCCTTTACATCCCATTCCCACCACCCACAATCCCCACCATTGCCCGCCTCTCCTAAACACCCCTGCCTGCCCACAACCCCTAGTGCTGGCCACTTATCCATGTAGGTCCCCTACCCCCACAATTTCCAGTGCTACCACATAGTGATACCCCACACCCAGGATCAAAACAAGGTGCCAGACCCCACAGCGACAGCTCACAGAAATACCTCCACAGACTAGGTTAAAGTCAGTGTCTGCCTGCACTTGGAGAAAGGGGGAGATCAGCCTGAACTGCCTTTCTGGGGGTGCAGGCAGGAGAGAGAGACAGACTCAGGGTGAGGGAAAGAGGATGTGGAGACTAAAAGGAGCCAGTGTCAGTGACTCTTCCTCAAAACAACACAAAGTTTTTATGTATTGCAGCACATTAGAAACCCGGACACCCATTTCTGAGGCTGCTTTTCTGCGTTGGCAATTGCTGACGTTACAAAGACGTTCTAGTGGGGTTGCTCATGGAAGGAGGGATTGTCTGAATGGGGGACAGTGTCAGAGATAATCTGCAACAGTGTGGTCCACATCTCTTTTAAAGTCTGAGACACCCCCTGCCGCAGAAAGCCTTGTTATGCCTCTTTGGTCTGTGCATTAGGCAGGATGTTCATTTCCTATTTCATCCAGTTTCAGGGTTTCATGCCACTGAGATCTGGATACTGCACATCCCTCTGCCCCACCCTCACCCCCACACACACTGTGTGTTCCTGAACCTCTCCTGGTGAGATTTCAAACACTGCTTGCCTTTGGAGCTTCTCGTCTTCTCCAGACCCGAGGCATGGAGAAAGCAGACCCCTCTCTCCCCTGAAAAAAATTGTTATCCTTATTGTTCTGAACCTCTAAGCCTGTGAGCTTGAGATTTCAGCATCTCTCCTGTCAGTTCTTCTTTGGTCCAAATGAGCTCACCCGTCCTTAGAGGCCATGGGGCGACTCCAGTTGAAGTCGCTGGAGCCTCATGGCCGGTATAAATCAGGCCATTTATTTAAATCCCTACATGTGGATTTCGTGTGAACTCCTGGCCATTTTTGGAGCTTTCCCATTGATCTCAATGGGACACATTCACCCTTCGTGTTTAACTTTTGGCTCCAAACTGTGAAAATTATGGCTTTGGGTCCTGCTCTTCTCTTAGGGTGCTGAAAGTGTCTGAAGGAAAACCCCAGTTTATGTGGTGCTCTGAGACCGGGTATGAAAGATGGGGATTCCAAAACATGTGGGCTCTGATTTTGCTCTCAAGGAGGCCAGTTTCATTCTGGAGTGACCCACGGTAGGCAGAATGTGAGAGCAGAATCTGGCCACTGTGTGACCCATTCTTGTTGGGAACCTCTGGTCACACAGATACCCACTGCAGAGGCTTTCACTTTACTCCTTAACAGGGCAGTGAAGTTGCTGAACTGGAAAACTTGAACAAACCAGAGGAAAAAAACCACACCACCCAAAAAAGAAGCTACTGAGACAGATAAAAGAACAAAGTGTGAGGCAAAGAACTGATCTTAAAAACAAATATTTGTCTAAACTATTTACAGTAAATTTTTAGTTCCAATTTTACCAGGTAAACCCCTTGTTGTTTCTGACAATACTAAACAGTTCAAGTCGCTGTACAAGTGAATTCCTGCCCAGATGGTTCTTGACTTGAACCCAGGATCCCTTCCTGAGCCCTTAGCACTAACTTTAATAAAGAAAGAGGGAACTCACCAAAATCCCACTCAGCAGAGCAAGGAAAACTCCTTACTGTGACAGGAATGCAAAGCCATGAGAATCAGTGTATGAATCTCACATATCTGAGACTCGGTGCACTAGACAGCGACCTTTATGATTCCCCTGTACAATCCCTGTGGGCTCTCAGATTGGCCAGGACTCCCAGACAATTCCCCCAGCTCTGTGAGCAGCAAGAATAGCAGAAAATAGATTCTGGAGAACTTCAGCTTCAGAGCCTCCCCGGGGAGCGTAGAAGTGATTCACCAATCAATACCAGGGGCTCCAATTTTCAGGGCAAACTGAGTCTTGCAATCTGTTCACCCTAGCAGTTGGCAATTTCTTTATTTTGTGTGTGTAATATTCTGTCACATGCACATGTCTTTTCATGTGTTTATGGTTGCTTTACATGATAATATTTCAGCTGTCCTGTTTATGTAACACTTTAAAAATCAGCAAAAGGGTTATATAAATAAAATTTATTATGAAACAAAAGGCAAAAAACTATTCTGTATATAGTTTAGTCCTATTCAGTGTCTACTCGGCGCTTCTTGGCTTGTCTCTTGTATTCATTAAATGGAGCATCTCTTGTCACTGTCCAGCAATAGTCTGCAAGCATTGATGGGCTCCATTTGCCCTGATAGCGTTTCTCCATTGTTGCAATGTCCTGGTGAAATCGCTCGCCGTGCTCGTCGCTCACTGCTCTGTAGTTCGGTGGAAAAAAATCTAGATGAGAGTGCAAAAAATATATCTTTAGTGACATGCTGCAACCAAGGCTTTTGTATGCCTTGAGGAGGTTTTCCACCAACAACCTGTAGTTGTCTGCCTTGTTGTTTCCGAGACAATTTATTGCCACTAACTGGAAGGTTTTCCATGCCGTCTTTTCCTTGCCACGCAGTGCATGGTCAAATGCATCATCTCGAAGAAGTTCACGAATCTGAGGACCAACAAAGACACCTTCCTTTATCTTAGCTTCACTTAACCTTGGAAATTTTCCACGGAGGTACTTGAAAGCTGCTTGTGTTTTGTCAATGGCCTTGACAAAGTTCTTCATCAGACCCAGCTTGATGTGTAAGGGTGGTAACAAAATCTTCCTTGATTCAACAAGTGGTGGATGCTGAACACTTTTTCTCCCAGGCTCCAATGACTGTCGGAGTGGCCAATCTTTCTTGATGTAGTGGGAATCTCTTGCACAACTATCCCATTGGCAGAGAAAACAGCAGTACTTTGTGTATCCAGTCTGCAGACCAAGCAAGAGAGCAACAACCTTCAAATCGCCACAAAGCTGCCACTGATGTTGGTCATAGTTTATGCACCTCAAAAGTTGTTTCATGTTGTTACAGGTTTCCTTCATATGGACTGCATGACCAACTGGAATTGATGGCAAAACATTGCCATTATGAAGTAAAACAGCTTTAAGACTCGTCTTCGATGAATCAATGAACAGTCTCCACTCATCTGGATCGTGAACGATGTTGAGGGCTGCCATAGATTCATAGATTATAGGACTGGAAGGGACCTCGAGAGGTCATCGAGTCCAGTCCCCTGCCCGCATGGCAGGACCAAATACTGTCTAGACCATCCCTGATAGACATTTATCTAACCTACTTTTAAATATCTCCAGAGACGGAGATTCCACAACCTCCCTAGGCAATTTGTTCCAGTGTTTAACCACCCTGACAGTTAGGAACTTTTTCCTAATGTCCAACCTAGACCTCCCTTGGTGCAGTTTAAACCCATTGTTTCTGGTTCTATCCTTAGAGGCTAAGGTGAACAAGTTCTCTCCCTCCTCCTTATGACACCCTTTTAGATACCTGAAAACTGCTATCATGTCCCCTCTCAGTCTTCTCTTTTCCAAACTAAACAAACCCGGTTCTTTCAGCCTTCCTTGATAGGTCATGTTCTCAAGACCTTTAATCATTCTTGTTGCTCTTCTTTGGACCCTTTCCAATTTCTCCACATCTTTTTTAAAATGCGGCGCCCAGAACTGGACACAATACTCCAGCTGAGGCCTAACCAGAGCAGAGTAGAGCGGAAGAATGACTTCTCGTGTCTTGCTCACAACACACCTGTTAATACATCCCAGAATCATGTTTGCTTTTTTTGCAACAGCATCACACCGTTGACTCATATTTAGCTTTCTTTGAGAACCCCTGAGGATACAGCAACTATCAGTTTTCTGAACGAAGAGTCATATCTTTCCCAAATCTTTTTAGAGTACCAGAGTTGTGCTTAGTTTATGGAAGTGGGAGAACAGTTCATAACAATTGTCGGATACTTCATAAGGAGATACCCCTGCATTGCAGGAGCTTTTTTCACTCACTGTTTTCTTACGGCTTGGTGTGGTATTGACCGTTGAGAAACTGGAGCTGTGTTTGTGTTGTTGTTTTTTACCAGAGTCTTTTGTTTTGTCCTTGGGTTTGACATATCATAGAATCATAGAAGATTAGGCTTGGAAGAGACCTCAAGAGGTCATCTAGTCCAACCCCCTGCTCAAAGCAGGACCAATTCTCACCTAAATCATCCCAGCCAGGGCTTTGTCAAGCCTGACCTTAAAAACCTCTAAGGATGTAGATTCCACCACCTCCCTAGGTAACCCATGGCAGTGCTTCAACACCCTCCTAGTGTTACCTCGCAGCTCTGTGTTCTTGGGGAACCAGGGTGCAGAAAGACTACCCCGCCCCAGCCATTGCTTGAACCAAATCTGCAACAGAAGAAAGACTTACAAAAAGCAATGAAAAGACAGTGGGAGACACACCTAAACCCTTGAGATAAGGATGACAGGATTAAGTAAACTCCCCTAGCCTCATTTCCATCGAAGATGGGACAACGAGGCATCTCCATTAGCATACAGAATGGAAAACAGAGATTCCAAGGCAAGAACCGCACGGAACACTGGGACCAGAAAAGCAGGGAAGCACTGCATGATGGGGGATCTCTGCTCCAGATGTTAACGAACCCACATCTGCACACACCCAACTCAGGAGTTATCAGACCAATTCTCATAATAAATCCAAAAAGTGAAGCTCCCTAATTGCCTTGTGAGCTCCCTCCAAGGAACACTGCCCAAAGCCAGGAATGATCAGCTCCCATGTCTAGCCTGAACAAAACAACTTTGGTATATTCCCTTGTTTACACATAAACAAATCTAGTGTCTCCCTTGAACCATTGTTGTTTCTCTACAAAAACCCCTACCCATGCTCAAGTAAGTGTTCTGATGCCTGGGTCCAAAAAGTGCATCAGTTCTACTGGGACTTCATCTTCTCCTGATTGATTGTTCTGGGGGCTCTGCCTGTCTCCAGCACTTCAGACCCTCAGCTACCACCACCACCTGGGAACCCTGATCGATTCATGCTTCATGGAGTGGTGAGAACCCAGCTCTCTCTCACTCTCTCTCTCTAAGTATAGCCTTCTCAGCCTGACTTGTGTGATCAGTTATAGTTTTCTAAACCTGACTTTTATAATCCAGTTTAAGTTAGATTTAATACTATAACTATATTTCTGGTAGCTGGTTGCTTCTCTCTCTCTGTCTCTCTCTCTACTCCCCACCCCACCCCTCGGGGGGTGTTTTTTTGGTTTCCTCCTTCACTCTGCAGCAACGCTCCTCGTACCTAAGATAAAAGAGCCCTGCAGTGCCCAAAAATCCTGTGGGGTTTGCTCATCAAGTGGGTTACTACCAGAACATTTGTAACGTGAAAGTGGGGATAGGGACGTGCTGAACCTGGGACATATGAGGGTGGCAGCTAGGAAGTGCTGCTCGGCCCAGTCTGCTGAGTTCAGGGGTGTATGAGGGGGGCATATTGAAAGTGCTGCTCGACCCAGCCTGCTCAGGTGTGCTCAATTCCGGTGTGGTTCTCAAGGAATATAACACAGCTTGGAGGTGCTCTTTGACCCAGCCTGATGAATCCAAGGGCCTTAGAGGGTGACAGCGTGGAAATCCTGCTCGACCCAGCTTACTGAGTCCAGGGACATACAAGGGGTCAGCTTGGGAGTGCTGATTAACACGATCCTCTCAGACGCACTCTGTTAATATGTGTGGGTGTGTTCATCTGATTCTGGGGCTGGAAGAACCCAGCCCTGGGGAACCTAGCTCCTGCAGGATAGCTCCATTAGGAGGGAACTTGCAGCAGTGTGCCAGGGAAGATAATGGAGCAAGCAATTAAGGAAATCATCTGCAAACACTTGGAAGGTGGTAAGGTGATAGGGAACAGCCAGCATGGATTTGTAAAGAACAAATCATGTCAAACCAATCTGATAGCTTTCTTTGATAGGATAAGGAGTCTTGTGGATAAGGGAGAAGCGGTGGATGTGGTATACCTAGACTTTAGTAAGGCATTTGATATGGTCTCGCATGATATTCTTATCAATAAACTAGGCAAATACAATTTAGATGGGGCTACTATATGGTGGGTGCATAACTGGCTGGATAACCGTACTCAGAGAGTTGTTATTAATGGTTCCCAATCCTGCTGGAAAGGCGTAACGAGTGGGGTACCGCAGGGGTCTGTTTTGGGACCGGCTCTGTTCAATATCTTCATCAACGACTTAGATATTGGCATAGAAAGTATGCTTATTAAGTTTGCGGATGATACCAAACTGCAAGAGATTGCAACTGCTTTGGAGGACAGGGTCATAACTGAAAATGATCTGGACAAATTGGAGAAATGGGCTGAGGTAAACAGGATGAAGTTTAATAAAGACAAATGTAAAGTGCTCCATTTGGGAAGGAAAAATCAGTTTCACACATACAGAATGGGAAGAGACTATCTAGGAAGGAGTACGGCAGAAAGGGATCTAGGGGTTATAGTGGACCACAAGCTAAATATGAGTCAACAGTGTGATGCTGTTGCAAAAAAAGCAAACATGATTCTGGGATGTATTAACAGGTGTGCTGTGAGCAAGAACGAGAAGTCATTCTTCCGCTCCACTCTGCGCTGGTTAGGCCTCAACAGGAGTATTGTGTCCAGTTCTGGGCACTGCATTTCAAGAAAGATGTGGAGAAATTGGAGAGGGTCCAGAGAAGAGCAACGAGAATGTTTAAAGGTCTTGAGAACATGACCTATGAAGGAAGGCTGAAAGAATTGGGTTTGTTTAGTTTGGAAAAGAGAAGACTGAGAGGGGACATGATAGCAGTTTTCAGGTATCTAAAAGGGTGTCATAAGAAGGAGGGAGAAAACTTGTTCACCTTAGCCTCTAAGGATAGAACAAGAAGCAATGGGCTTAAACTGCAGCAAGGGAGGTTTAGGTTGGACATTAGGAAAAAGTTCCTAACTGTCAGGGTGGTTAAACACTGGAATAGATTGCCTAGGGAAGTTGTGGAATCTCCATCTCTGGAGATATTTAAGAGTAGGTTAAATAACTGTCTATCAGGGATGGTCTAGACAGTATTTGGTCCTGCCAAGAGGGCAGGGGACTGGACTCGATGACCTCTCGAGGTCCCTTCCAGTCCTAGAATCTATGAATCTAGGGAGCAGTAGAGTGTCATATGAGAACACAAGTGACACAAGCAGCACACTGATAGAAGTACAGAACCCCCCGCCCCCCAGAACTGTAACCCCCATAAATGAGCATACCCACAAAGTAATGGGCAAAGCTGGTAACACCAGTGAAATAGTTTTTCCTAACATCCAACCTAGATCTCCCCCACTACAACTTGAGACCACTGCTTCTTTTTCTGTCATCTGCCACCACTGAGAAGAGCCGAACTCCATCCTCTTTGGAACCCCACTTCAGGTAGTTGAAGGATGCTATCAAATCCCCCCTCACTCTTTTCTGCAGAATAAATAAGCCCAGTTCCCTCAGCCTCTCCTCGTAAGTCATGTACCCCAGGCTCTAAGAATTTTTGTTGCCTTCCGTTGGAAATTCCGTTGGAGTTCGCAGTTTATATCCTTTGAAGTCCAAGTCACACAGTCGTGGTGCTGTTGGCCTGGTGCATCTATGACACAGCCCTCACAATCTTTGAAAAGCTTTTTTCTAAAACCGTGATTAAGGACAGCATAAAGAGCAACATGTACAATAGACCACACAACTTTTTTACGCTAACAACGAGGGTGGGGGCTCAGTTTGTTTCATGTCAAGCCTCCTCCTTAAATCCATATAGCCATCATCCTCAGAGTCCTCTTCAATCATTTGTATCGGCACTGAGCAAAAACAAGACGGTCCGGTTTGTCTTCACTGTCTAATGCAACACTGTCCAGGGCCGCCGTGTCCTCTAGAAAGGCATCGTTGAGCTGTCAAGAGATTTTCAGAAAAGAAACAACAATAAGCCCCCACTGCTTGTTTTTAGACTTACACAACCCCGGCTCCCCATTACACCCCATCTTCGACTATCACTTCTTAATTGTTCATTTACCTGTGCAATCATAGAATATCAGGGTTGGAAGGGACCTCAGGAGGTATCTAGTCCAACCCCCTGCTCAAAGCAGGACCAATCCCCAAAGAGATTTTTACCCCAGTTCCCTAAATGTTCCCCTCAAGGATTGAACTCATAACCCTGGGTTTAGCAGGCCAATGCTCAAACCACTGAGCTATCCCTCTCTTCTGTTCACCTTCTCTGCTGGTGATTCCCATGAGCAATGATCATCTTCCTCCTGCGGGGGGGTGGACGTCAAGAGGCCATAATGCTCCTCGGTCTTCCTCACATACGGTTGGGTTTTGGGGTCGGGATCCGACATATCCATCAACGGCTGGGCCAAAGGGCTCCCCTCAGTCACTCCCTCCTCCTCCTCGGAACTGTTGCTGATGTAGCGCTTTCTCCACAGGTGGTTGAAGGCCCTCGGAGCTCAAACAAATTCCAAAGTTCTCATGGGGGTGGTGAAGGAGTTCCTCTCAGCATTTCCACAGTTTCTCAAACATGCATTCTTGGACTAAGATGGCCTCTTCCATGTGCTGCTGGGACTTCTGAGGGCAGTGCTGAGCTCTGATTGGTAGAGGGCAGTAGGGGGAACTCATAGAGGGGTCACACAACCTCTTTCTGGGCGGATCATCCTACCCCAGAACCTGCCCTATTTGGTCAAATCCGCTCTCAAAAAGGTCCTCTGTGTCTGAAACCAATACTGATTGGTAGCAGGAGGTGGGAGGAGTTCCATGACACCCCTTGCTTCCGGTCATGTGTCCGTATTGACTCCAGAATTAATGCCCCAGGGGGCAGGTCTTAAGCGGACAGGTGGGTGGGGCCTGATAGATCGGGGGAGGGGACAACGTTTGATTGATGGTCGACCCCTTAAATTTCTAATGTCTGTTGAAATGATTGGCCAGTTTTTCAGCTACTTCATACTGATCCTTGGCACTTGCAGAATTAAGTGCATTTGGCTGAATGGTGCTGAATTGATCAGCATCTACCTGTAAGCTTTAAAACTGATTGGAAAGCTGTGCACTTATTATATCGAGACATCTGTAAAATGTTTTAACTTTGAAAAAAACTTTCTGAGTCAGCAAGTATTTCACCTTGTGACAGCCATCACTCAGGGTTGGTTGGCAGGGGAATGCCACCCAGTGGTCAGGACTTAGGCCTGTAATGTGCAGGGGGGTTGTTGGTAGGGGAGCCAGGGCCCTCCCACTCCACTGGGCTTTGACACCAGGCTCCCTGAGGTCTATCAGTGCTCTGACAGACAAGGATGATAAGGCGTCATGGGTGGCGAGTGGCTCTGCCATATAGGGAGGCTGGCCCAAGAGCCAGGAGCTCCCCCGGTGCCCAGACTGTAGCCCCACCCCCTGCTCCACCTCCCACCCACCACTCACCAAATCTCTCCATCTCCCTCCCCCAGCACCCCTACTGCCCGCCACTGAGTCCTTCCTTTCCTCCAGCCCCCTCCCCCCATGGCCTCTCCACCTACTGTTTGCCGAGTCTCTCCATCCCCCCTCTCCCGAGACCCCACTGCCGCCGCACTGCGAGTCTCTCCATCTCTGTGTGAGCAAGTGTTGAATTCATTGCAAAGGCACTTGAATATTCACTGAGCAGTCCATCAATGCCCTCTGGATCACATGTTAGCCCTGCATCTACACTTTTAGTTATGTCCATTGACTGGGATGAAAACCTGCGATTACGTACACTTAACAGTGCATCCAACACAGAAAAATACAGCTGTCTGCCCCATTTTCCTTTAGAACTCTCATTTTTTATCTGGCTGATATTCTCATTGTCCGAGTGTGTTTTTAGTAACTGAACAGTCAAGGAAGGATGGTTTTTTTCCACAGGTTATTTGTGAACATACTCTTCCTCTGTGCCGGGGTAACAGGGACATCATGCAGCTGACAGAACTTTTTGAGCTTTCTCCCAAAGAACACCCCACTTAGCGCTGGTTCACATACTCTCTAATGCTTTGACAGTTCTCTGCCGTACACTGCAGGCCTGAGAAAGTGTCATGTCTTGTGTCTGCAGAGCTTTGTGTGCTACTTGAGTCATACTAAGAACATGGTAAAAAACCATCAAGCACACCCAAAAATCTATTTTCTGCCCATTCTTCAATAAACCAAATGCTTCAATAAATCTTTGGTAGGGAGGCTCTGACAGTCCCTACAAACTGCTGAAAAATGCGCTCATGGAGTTTTGTACAGCAGATGCATTTTCCCATCTGCATGCCCATCTCAAGTCACTTAAACTAGACAAGATAGCTCAGTGGTTTGAGCATTTACCTGCTAAATCCAGGGTTATGCGTTCAATCCTTGAGGGGGCCGTTTAGGGATCTAGGGCAAAAATCTGATCTGTCTGGGGATTGGTCCTGCTTTGAGCAGGGGGTTGGACTAAATGACCTCCTGAGGTCCCTTCCAACCCTGATATTCTATGTTTGAATTCCAGTTTCAGTCCATAAAAACAACAAGAAGAAGTGAGGTTTTTACTCACGAAAGCTTATGCCCAAATAAATCTGTTAGTCTTTAAGGTGCCACCAGACTCCTTGTTGTTTTTGTAGATACAGACTAACACGGCTACCCCCTGATACTTGAGTTTCAGTCCATGCATCTTCTGGTCCTCTAAGTAAGCATGGTCTTTGCCAGGCTGTGAAAAGAAGGTAAACAAGCCCTCTATAGTGAAAAAAAAATCCTGCTGTTCTCTCATTTACTTTACAGGCCTCAACTAAAACCAAATTTAATTTATGAACTACACAGTGTGTATATAGAGCAGTGGGGTGATTCTGCAGCACTTTTTGCTCTACTCCACTTACATGACCTGCCATAACAGTGGCCCCATCATAACACTGTGCTACGACCGGCATGTTTGCAGTCCCCGATGCTTGTTAGAACTACTTAATGTTGCAATAGCTGGCACCAGCCTCCCCTTGCTCAGAGCAATGAACAAATTCTAGAAATCATTCCCTTATTTCCAGATTTCCTGTGTCTCTCAGATTGTCATTTCTTCTTGTTTAAAAGTGCGTGCTTCGTCAACAAGAACAGTACAAAACCCATTCTCCTGAACTTTCAGAATGATTTTGCTTTTCACAATATCAGCAGCGATTTGTAAAAGCTCGTTTTGAGTTGAGTGGCTTGTGAGATTCAAAAACCACTCTTCTTTTGTTTGTTTCTTTTTCTTGTTGTGGTGTTTTTTTTTTTTTTTTGAGACTGCTTCATCATATTGTGAAAACAAATTGAATAATTCCAGAAAATGTCCATAGTTTGCTGATTCTTCTCTCTCATCCTGCCCCACACTGCAATTCCTTGGTTAGCCAGGTAAATCAGTACATTGGTGATTTTTGCAGCATTGTCTGTTTTCAAATAACACCATCCTGTGAGAATTTGACAACTGTGCCACTATAGAGCCCGCTTCTTTTGACTGTTTTGAAAAAAACTGCCATCTTTCAGAACACTGCTTGTCTAGGGCAGATTGTATATGTTTCTGAAGCTTTTTTCCTACATTTCTCCAGTCCCTTACTCCATTTTCAGTGAATGCAGGGTCTCTCAAACCACTGGAAAACTGTCTGCAAGGAAAGCAGAAAACTGCATCTGCCTCCTCACTTTACTCTAAAAATGAAAATGCTGTATGAGGGAGCGGGCTGAGGCCATATGCACTAGCCCCCTCTGGGGCTTTCTCCCCACCCGCACGGAGATGGTGGCTACTCTGCACCTCTTCTTCTGCCCCCCAACATTGTCCAACCACAGAATTCAGTGGCCCCACAGTCCATCACCGGGCAGTTACGGCTCTTATGCCCCGGCTGTCCACAGCGCCAGTATACAACCTGCTCCAGGCGGCTAGGGGTTCACTTGTGCTCCTCCCGTCGCTTGTCTACCGGCTCCCCAGCAGGACGCTCACGGGGTTTCTTGCCTCCCTCTATCTCTCGCAGGGTCCGATGCGCCCTCGGGTGGGAAGTCTGCCTCTGTATATTCCTCCATCCTTTTGACGGCAGCTTCTACGGTGCCAGGCTGATGTCACTGCACCCAGACCCGCATGCTATCGGGAAGACACTGCACAAACCATTCGAGGATCACCTTGTTGGTGTCACTAGGCATCACCCTAGGTAACTCGGGGGGGTGGAAGACCACAAGAGTCGATGAAGCCCCCCCACTCTAGGCCAAAGTGAACCAAAGCCCCTCCATGTTAAACTTTACTAACCTCACAGGCCAGCAGCTGGAAAGCGGAAGTGATAAGGGGAACCTACATGCTTCTAGCTGAAGGACAAAATAACTTGCAGAAGGGAACATTGCGAACAAGCTGCACAGCCAAGGTCGTTTAACGTAACTGCTGCAGGGGGAGAAAGTGGGGGGGGAGGTAGGGAAGGGAAAAAAAAGGATAAAAAGGGAAAAACTGCTTGTATCAGTGCGCTTGATTTGAGACATGCTGGTCTCCTAGTGCCTATTCAGAGCTCTTGAATAAACTTTGTCTGCTTCTCCACCCTAGTGTGTTCATTGGCGCGAAGCACACCGGGCAATGAACCCCGCTGTTGCCCCCCTCGGGCCCTCTGTGCCGGCAACATAATCTGCCCCACTGTTTGGGTGTCGGGCCTCAACCACCGCATCGCCCAGTCCATCAATTTCTGGGCAAAGGCTCGGAACCACACACCCCCTGCCCACCAGACTACACAAAACTTTTGCCAGTATTTTTCTGATGAAAGCCCCAGGTGGTCCAAGATGGCTGCCTTCACAGTGTCATAGTCTCTAGCCTGGGCATCCCTCAGGGCCATATACGCCGCTTGCGCCTCCCCAGCAAGAGATGGGGCTAGCTGCAGGGCCCAGGTTGCCCTGTCCCATCCCACGCTCAGGGCCACATGCTCAAAGGTGAACAAAAAGGCATCGGGGCCATCCACCGGGGCCATCTTACAGAGGCTGAGGCCCAGGGGACGGGTACTATCTCCCCCCACAGGACTCACCAGTTGCTGCAGGAACTGCTGCTGCACCACTGCATGTACTTTAATCAAGTCCTGCAAAGCCCATTATGGCTTGGCCTGCCAAGCCAGTAAAGCATTTGGGGGCTTGTCCGGGATCCTTTGCCAGAGACAAAGTTTGGCGGCCAGGAGATGAGGGCACTCGCAGTGGCTCATGGAGCAGCATGGGGAGATGCAGAAGACATTGCAGGCCTTTCAGTGGTCCCACCAGCTGGAGAGGCAAGTAACAGGGTTCATCGCCCGCCCCTCTTCCTGGGGCCCGCGTGGTCTCCCCCATAAAGCTCAGAGAGGCTTCAGGGTTGTTCAATACCCGTGTCTTTATTTACTTAAGGTTGTCCCACCACCAGTGTCCATCTATATACAAGCTTTACAGGCAGAGTCTGTCAAGTCAAGAACCATCTGGGCAAGAATTCAGCAGCAGGGAGACTTGAACTGTTTAGTATTGTCAGAAACGCCAAGGGATTTATGCGGTAAAATTGGAACTACAAATGGACTGGGAGTAGTTTAGACAAATATTTGTTTTTAAGATCAGTTCCTTGTGTCACACTGTGTCCTTCTATCTGTCTCAGTAGCTTCCTTTTTTTGGGTTGTGTGCTTTTTCCTCCGATTTGCTCAAGTTTTCCAATTCAGCAGCTTCAATGCCCTGTTAGGAAGCGCAGCCAAAGCCTCTGCAGTGTGTATCTGTGTTACCAGAGGGTTCACAAGAAGAATGGATCACACTCTGGCCGGATTCTGCTCTCACATTCTGCCTTCACTGGGTCACTCCAGATTGACACTGGCCTCCCTGAGAGAAAAATCAGGGGCCCTGTATTTTCAAACCCCATCTTTCGTATCCAGTCTCTGTATGCCACTTAAACTGGGAGTCTTCCTTCAGACTCCTTCAGCACCCTAACAAAATAGCGCTTTTGGTAGCATGACCTGAAGCCATGATTTTCTCAGCTCAGAGCCAAAAGTTAAACATTAAGGGTGCATCTGGTCCTATTGAGATCAATGGAAAGACTCCCAACACAGCCAGGAGTTCACCCTACATCCACATGTAAGGACTTAATTAAATGGCTGGATTTCCACCGGCCACAAGCCTCCTTTGACTTCAACTGGAATGGTCCCATGGCCTCTAAGGATGGGTGAGCTCATTTGGATCCAAGAAGAACTGACAGGAGAGTTGCTCAAATCTCAAACTCACAGGCTTAGAGAGTCAAAACAATTTGGATAAAACAATTTTTTTCAGGGAGAAAGAGGGGTCTGCTCTGTCCATGCCCCTGCATCTCTGGGTCTGGAGAGGACAAGATGCACCAAAAGGCAGTAAAAATAAAAGCATGTTTCTGACTTAGGGGGCTGAGGAGACCAGACCTGGAGGGAAGAAGTCGTACATAGATTATGATAACCACCTTCTCTGTATGCGAAGCAGGAACCAATCCTATTCATCATATTCATAAATGATTTGGAAAAAGGGGTAAACAGGTGGCAAAATTTGCAGATGATACAAAATTACTAAAGATAGTTAAGACCCAGGCAGAGTGTGAAAAGCTACAAAAGGATATCTCAAAACTCGATGACTGGGCAACAAAATGGCAGATGAAATTCAGTGTTGATAAATGCAAAGTAATGCACATTGGAAAACATAATCCCAACTGTACCTATAAAATGATGGGGTCTAAATTAGCTGTTACCACTCAAGAAAGAGATCCTGGAGTATTTGTGGATAATTCTCTGAAAACATCCACTCAATGTGCAGCGGCAGTCCAAAAAGCTAACAGTGTTGGGAATGATTAGGAAAGGGATAGATAATAAGACAGAAAATATCATGTTGACTCTTATATAAATCCATGGTATGCCGACATCATGAATACTGCGTGCAGATCTGAACAGCCCATCTCAAAAAGGATGTGTTGGAATTGGGAAAGGCAATGAGTTCCACGGTTTGTGTGTTGTGTGTAGTATTTCCTTTCCTTTGTTTTAAACCTGCTGCCTATTCATTTCCTTGAGTGACCCCTGGTTCTTGTGTCATGTAAAGGAGTATACAAGACTTCCATATTCACTTTCTCCACACCAGTCATGATTTGATAGACTTCTATCATCTCTCATCTCAACTGTGTCTTTTGCAAGTTGAAAAGTCCCAGTCTGTTTAATCTCTCCTTAGATGGAAGCTGTTCTATGCCCCTAATCAGTTTTGTTGCCCTTCTCTGTACCGTTTTCCAATTCTAATATTTTCTGTCTTCTTATCTATCCCTTTCCTAATGGTTCCTAACATTGTTAGTTTTTTGATGGCTGCTGCACACTGAGCGGATGTTTTCAGAAAACTATCTATAATGACCCCTAGATCTCTTTCTTCAGCTAATTTACACCCTATTGTTTGATATGAAGGGCATGGCTTCTGAACGGTACACCGGTTCTGGCAGGGGAGTGGGAAATGGGGTGTGGTTTCTTGTCTCAGTACATGTGCTCTCTGTCTGCTGTTCTTTCTTCTCTTCACAGATACACCAAAGATTCACAGCCTCTTCTGCTGGATGCCCCTGTCCACTCCTTACAGCCTGGTGACTCCGTTCTCGTTCGGTTCTGGAAGGACGAGCCTCTCCAAGAGAAGTGGAAGGGACCCCACACCGTCCTGCTGGTCTCCCACACGGCAGCAAAGGTTGAAGGACACAAGAACTGGATTCATCACTCTTGACTGAAAGCAGTACCCACTCCTGAACAGTGGACTGTCCAGCCTGCAGAGAAGACTGCCAGCGACGATTTGGGACTTAAGCTGTTATTCAAAAGACAGTAAGGATAGCTGGGAATGCCTGGTGATCTCTCTGAACAGCCACAGCGCACTCCCCGCGAGAACCCTCAGCATTGGTTCTATCTATTCACAGAAGGCCGACCTAGCCTATGGTCCTGGTCCTTTTATTTTTTTATTTGTTTGGTGTCAATAATTCTTAGCTTCTGGGCATTTGGGATGTTGTAATTACAATATGGGTTCAGGTTTAGGGTCTCTCACAACTTTCCTTTTTGTCACAGAAGCAATCCTTCTGTTATCTACTGTTTCACCCACATCGCATGCAGGAGGGGGAACCATCCCTGCAGACATGGCTATCAATACCTATGAGGCCCTGAAAATTGCCTTTGCCCGTGAGTTCAATCTCTCCCACTGTTGGATATGTGCCCAGACTCCCCACCATTCGGCTGGATTGACCTGGAGAGTAGTTCCCCAAAATTAGTCAGACTTTTGCCAAAGGTGGATGGTTACCAGCAGCAGCACCTCTGACAATTTAAGTTTGCGATCTAACTGTACTGCGGAAGCTCCTTATGGCCTACACAATGGCTCTTGGAATTCCCACTATAGTAGCACTCGGAAGCCCTAGCCCATTCGTCTACACTCTCCACCCACTGGTCTCATATGTTATCAGCAAGCCAGTACAAGTAATCATACCTGGTTTGCCGGCATTAGTCCATATAGATTTTATATTGGTCCTGGTATAAGTCTCACTGTTCCTGTACTAAATGCCACCGGTTGGCAAACCGGCACTGCATTCTTTGCCCTTTCCCCACAAGCCACCCTACGGGACCTACAAGGTAACAATGGAAAGGCTAGTTATGGTGAAGCATTCTGGGTCTGTGGTAATAGTGCCTACAAATGGCTTCCTCATGGTTGGCATGGTAGCTGTTATAAAGGCTATCTCGCTCCTCCCCTCCGTGTTCTGACCCAGGCTCCCTCAGGTCGCCCCAGGTACTATCGGTCCTTGAGAGCTACCATTGAATCCATCGGAGAAGGAGACAGGTTTGGAATGATAGTCCTCCCTATTTATGGGGTGGGACGGCTAGCCCAACTCTACAGGAGACTTTCTAAATTTCTCACTCAGTTTGCCAATGATACCCTGGCCATAGAAAAAGCCATAAGCTCCGAGCTGTACCAGCTTCGATTGCTGGCTCTGCAAAACCGCCAAGCCCTAGATTATGTGTTAGCCTCACGGGGCAGGGTCTGTGCCCTTATTGGAGAATAATGTTGTACCTATGTCCCAGAGTTTTCACAGGATATTAACAAGCACATCTTGTCAGCCGAACAGGCCTTGAACCAGTGGAAGGCCCAGGAAGGAGAACCCACTATTTTTGATTCCCTTTGGAGTTGGTTACCTGGTCTAGGGGGAGGCATTGTTCGCCTCTTGCTCACAGGTGTTGTGATATGTTTTGTTCTTTTTCTTTTGCTCACTTGCTGTAAAGTGCTCATACATAAGATTTGTCCCTTCCATTCCCCAGGAGTTCCTTTATACCCTCTCATTGATGATCCCAATTGCATGGCGCTTAATCACATTTTGTCTTTAGAGTATGAGAAAACTCTGCCAAAGGTTTGTTGAGTGTTCTCAAAGGAGGGAATTGTTGACGTCACTAGGCATAGCTACCAGGTAACTCGGGGGGGTGGAAGGCCATAAGTGCCGATGAAACCCCCCTGCTCTGGGTCTAAGTGAGCCACAGTAACTCCATCTTGTGAACTTTGACCTACCTCCATGCTAACAGCCTAAATGCTGAAGCAGGATATGTAACGGTCAGCTTTTTTAGCAGACAGCTGCAGTTTCGCTCACACTAGCAGAAGCAGTAGTGATAACAAGGGGGGAAGGGGGAGGGAGAGGCCTACTACATAGAGCTTGCAAGGTTGAAGATAAACATGCGGACGAGAACTTTTCTAACACGCCACAATGTTATGCCTGCTGTAACTGCTGTCGGGAAGGGAGGGGTAGGGGGAGAACAGAACAAAGGCTGGCACACAAACAGGTTGGAATATAAAATGGGAAATTTGCTTGTATTTGCTGCGCTTGATTTGAGACATGCTGGTCTCCTAGTGCCTATTCAGAGCTCTTGAATAAATTTGGTTTGCTTCTCCACCCTGGTGTGTCTATTGGTGCGACGCACACTGGGCAACGAACACTGTTGCCCCTTCGGGCCCTTTGGGACGGCAACAGTTGGATCTGAGAAATTGGCTGGTGTTTCCAGTTTGTACTTGGGTGGGTGAGGTAAACCCTCAGGTGCTCAGTTGGGTGTGTGGCGTCATCTGCTTTCATGGTGGGTGATAACAGGGCCTGGAGAGGCTGAATCACCAGCAAATCAGTTTGAAAAAGGGCCAGCCCAGCTAGGTGGTTAGAGGGTGCAGCACTTCCCACAGCTCTCAGACTGCAGCTTGGGGGTGACAGCCCATCACAATCGTGCCCTCCAGAGCCCAAATTAGGCCCCCAGGCACCTGTGATGCAGCCATGGGGGAGGGACTGTAGCCCGAACAAATGATCCAGATATAGGAGTTATTTGATTCCTTTACCACCGTGTTCTCACCCCAGCAGGGTACACCTACCTAAAATATCACCATACTGAAATGGCCCCAGGGCAACAGATCAGGGAAACTCCGTGGCTTATCCTTCGTAAAATGTGGGATACCATGTGAGATGAACTGCAGGTCATTTTGGTCCTCGGAGTGATGAAGGAATCCTACAGTGAGTGGAGAAGTCCCAATGTGCTAGTTCTGATGCAGGATAGCACAACCCATTTCTGCATCGATTTCTGAGAGACCAAAACAGTATTGAAATTTGATGCTTACCCGATGCAGAGAGTAGATGAACTACTAGAACATTTCGGAGTTGCCAGATATATATCCACTTTCGACCTCACAAAGAATATTTGCAAATATTGTTGATGCCAGAATTCTGTGAGAAGAAAGCCTTTTCCATGTCCTTTGGCCTGTCTCAATTCAGGATCACATCATTTGGCCTCCACAGGGTGGCAGTGACTTCTCAGAGGCTAATGGGCTGAATATTACAACTACACAGGCGATATGCAGCAACATGCTGCTATGATCAATTGAAAATGGTTTTTGGTCCCATACCTTATGGCATCATTTCCCACACATAGTGCAGATAGCAGTACATTACACAAAGAAAAGAAAGCCATCCTCAATCGCTAGGCTGTGTAGTAGGAAGAGGGTCTGAAACATAATCCCTTGTAGCAGACGCTTGGTGTAAGGCTTGAGGCCTGGGCTAAAGTAGTCAAAATGTTGCAGCTCTAAAGCAAAGTTAAGTTGTGAGCAAGGTGCAGGCCCGGCTCACAAAATCTGGCAAGAACAGAGCTGATATTACAGAAACACACATTCCTAAGTAGTGCTAGGCACAAGAATATATATGCAAACTAGGGCTGTCAATTAATCACAGTTAACTTATGCGATTAACTCAAAAAATGTAATCGCAATTACAAAAATAATCATGGTGGTTAATGGATGAATGTTGGTTGAAGCATGAAGGGGCGTACGAATGTTTAGCATATCTGGCATGTAAATACCTTGCAATGCCAACTACAACAGTGCCGTGTGAACACCTGTCTTCACTTTCAGGTGACATTGTAAACAAGAAGCAGGCAGCATTATCTCCTGAAATTGTAACCAACCTTGTATGTCTGAGCAATTGGCTGACCAAGAAGTAGGACTGAGTGGACTTGCAGGCTCTAAAGTTTTACATTGTTTTATTTTTGAATGCAGTTTTTTTTACATAATTCTACATTTGCAAGTTCAATTTTCATGATAAAGAGATTGTACTACACTACTTGTATGAGGTGAATTGAAAACATACTTTTTTTATTTTTACAGTGCAAATATTTGTAATAAAATTAATATAAAGTGAGCACTGTACACTTTGTATTGTGTTGTAATTGAAATTAATATATTTGAAAATGTAGTAAACATCCAAAATATTTAAAATAAATGGTATTCTATGGTTGTTTAATAGGATGATTAATCATGATTAATTTTTTTTAATTGCTTGACAGCCCTAATGAAAACACATTCCAGAAAGTTGGTACCGGAACACCTTGATACCAAACACATTCCCCAAAGATAACAGAAACACACTGACCCATCTTAAGGATAAGGTCAGGACGACAGCATAATGGACCGACCTGTACAAGGTAATGGACGGCCCCTAGATATGTCAATGGGTGTCACCCCAATACATCAGAGGGTGGCACCCTGATACATCAGGAGTAATACATAACTTGTTTGTATATGTGTATAAAGATCTATCTCAGAGGCAATGTCTTTGTCTGAACGAGGGGAGAATAGAAAGTCTCGCCATTCACTGACGCAGTCCATTGTCACGGGCAGACATGTGTATCTGTAACCACTGAGCTGGGGCATTAGCACCTTGTCTCATCGGTCATAAACCTGACCAAGGTCCTTCACTGAAAACCGAGTTTGTGGATTTATTGGGCAGTCCAATCAGAGTCTGTTGTACAGGCTATCTGGCCAGAATCAGTACAGCAGGCAGAAAGAACACACACACACAGCCAAACATCTGTCAACAGGCTGAACAGTTTGGAAGACTCAGTTTGCCCTAACAATCTGAACCCCTGTTATCAGCGAATCATTGCTTCACTCCTGGGGGAGACTCTCACGCTGAAGTTCTCCAGGGTCTATTTTCTGCTCTTTCTGCTGCTCATGGAGCTGAGGGAATTGTATGCGAGTCCTGGCCAACCTGAGAGTCCACAGGGACTGTTCAAGGGAATCATAAAGGTTGCTGTTCAGCACGCTGACACTCAGACATGTGAGATTCATACGCTGATTCTCAGGGCTCTCCCTTCCTGTCACCATAACAAGATTTCCTCTCTGCTGAGCAGGATTGCGGTGAGTTGCCTTTTTCTGCATTAAAGTTAGTGTTAAGGGCTCAGGACGAGATCCAATGTTCAAGTCAAGAACCATTTGAACAGGAATTCACTAGCATGGGGACTTGAACTGTTTAATATTGTGAGAAACTCTAAGGCATTTACCTGTTAAAACTGGAACTACAAATGTACTGGAAACAGTTTAGACAAATATTTGGTTTTAAAAGTTCCTTGTCTTTTACTGTGTCCTATTTGTCTCAGTAGCTTCCTTTTGGGGGGCGGGGAGGGGCTGTGTGGTTTTTCCTCTGGCAGGGCCGGCTCCAGCATTTCTGCCGCCCCAAGCGAAAAAAAAAAAAAGCCGCGATCGCGATCAGCTTTGGGAAATTGGGAAAAATTGGGGAAAAAAATTGTGAGTTTTTCCTAGAGGGAGTGAGGGACCTGCCGCCCCCGAATTGCCGCAGGTGCCGCCCCTCTCCCTTGGCTGCCCCAAGCACCTGCTTGTTAAGCTGGTGCCTGGAGCCAGCCCTGTCCTCTGGTTCGCTCATGTTTTCCAGTTCAGCAACTTCATTGCACTGTTAGGTAGTACAGCCAATTCCTCTGTAGTGGGAATCTGTGGTACCAGCTGGTTCACAACCAGAATGGGCCCCACACTGGTCAGATTCTGCTTTCACATTCTGCTATCAGTGGATCACTCCAGATGGACACTGGCCTCACTGAGAGCCAAATCAGGGCCACTATGTTTTGAAATCCCCATCTTCCATGCCTGGTCTCAGAATGCCACATAAATTAACGGGTTCCTTCAGACTTTTTCAGCACCCTAACAGAATAGTGCTTTCTGTAGCAGGACCCGAAGCCATGATTTTCACAGTCGGGAGCTGAAATTTAAACACTAAGGGTCCCATGGAGATCAATGGCAAAGCTCCCAAGATGGCCAGAAGTTCTCCCTAAGTCCACATGTAGGGACATAAAAAAATGGCCCAATTTACACTCTCCATGAGCCTCCAGTGACTTCAACTGAAGTCGTCCCGTGGCCTCTAAGGGTGGGTGAGCTCATTTAGACGAAAGAAGAAC
Source organism: Chrysemys picta bellii (assembly GCF_011386835.1). Lineage (NCBI taxonomy): Eukaryota > Metazoa > Chordata > Testudines > Emydidae > Chrysemys > Chrysemys picta. The sequence continues at coordinate 352,740,303 of NC_088791.1, forward strand.
TGAGAGGAGAGTTGCTGAAATCTCAAACTCACAGGCTAAGAGCTTCAGAACAATCAGGATAATTTTTTTCAGGGAGTGAGGGATCTGCTTTCTCTGTACCCCTGCATCTTTGGGTCTGGAGAGGATGAGAAGCACCAAAAGGCAGTAAAAATAAAAACATGTTTCTGGCTTAGAGGAAACCAGGCAATGTTGGAAATCTCACTGGGGGAGGTCCAGGAATGCAGTGTGGGAGGGGGGTGGGGGGGAAGTAGTCATGCAGTATCCAAATCACAGTAGTGTGGAGTCCTGAAGCCAGGTGAAATAGGGAATGGACATCCTGCCTAATGCACAGACCAAAGAGGCATCACAAGGTCTCCTGGGATGAGGGAGGTGTCTCAGACTGAAATGTAAGGTGGACCACACTGTAGCAGCCTGTCTCTGATACCATCCCCCATCTGGACCATCCCTCGTCCCATGAGTAATCCCGCTACAACCTCGTGGCAATGTCAGCAATTGCCAACACAGAAAAGAAGCTTGAGGAAGGTATGTCCAGGTATCCCACGGGCAGCAATACGTTAAAGGTTTGTATCATTTTGAGGAAGAGTTACTCACGCTGGCTCCTTTTAGTCTCCATGTCCTATCTCCCTCCCACCGGGTCTGTCCCTCTCTTCTTCCCTGCACAGGCTGAGCTGCTGCTGGGGTTCCCTTTGCCCCCAGAAAGGCAGTTCAGGCTGATCTCCCCTTTTTCCCTGGTGCAGGCAGACACTGAGTTTAACTTAGTCTGAGGAGATAGTTGTGTGAGCTGTCCCTGTAGGGTATGGCACCAGGTTTTCGTCCTGGCTGAAGAGTAACACTTCGTGACAGGGCAGGATATTCTGGGTATGGGCGATCTACATAGAGAAGTGGCCAGTACTGGAGGTTGTGGGGGCAGGCAGGAGGTGTACAGGGACAGGCAGGCAGCACTAGGGGTTGCGGGGGCACAAAGCGGTAGGTACATGGACAGGAAGGCAGCGCTGATGAAAGTATTTTTTCTTTGTGATTCTTAGTCCTAGGCCAGCGCTGAGTCCTTTCCTGGCCCCAAGTGCATTTGGAGAGGTCTCAGGGTCTCTTTCCCCTGGCAAGCCTCAGACTAGCAACCTGGGTGTCACAACATTTTCTCACTTTTGTTTCCAATTGTTGTTGAATGTTATTTGCATAACTTCAGGCATTTCAGTGGCACAAAGAACTAGTGACCTTTGCACCTTAGCTGCTTCAACCTCCCATCATATTCTGGATCCCTATCTGTAGTCTCCTTCCCCATCCCAGGCTGCCTTGATTTCAACAGCACGCTGGTCGCCAGTGTGTTCTCCATGCTCCCCAATCATTCATGGCTCCCACAAGCTCCAAGCCGACCCACACTCCTCAGAGCACTTCCTCTGCAAGGGACGAGGTGCTTCCCGTCACAGCTGCTCCCTTGGCATAAGGGGAGATCAGTGACTGTGTCTCACTGGTGAGAAATCTCACACATGAGTAGCAAATGCCAAGGCACCTGTGCTGCTTCTCTCGTTACACCCTTACACACTGCATGGTGCTTCAAGAACTGCTACAAGGAACAGCTCGCAAGCTAAGAAATATGCACATTATATAGTGAGAGCGGGAAACTCTGGGACATGTGAGGGCCTAGCAAAATACAGATGCCATGTGGAGGAGCCACTGTCATTCAGAGAGTGGGTACTGTGACACAGACTTAAAACCAGGATGCTCTGGGATCATTTGCTTGCCATCGCTGTTAGTCATTAATGGTGAGGGCGGTACATTCATCCTCAGTGTGGAGATTTTATGGGGTAAAGTCATTATTTTTCTCACCTAAAACTTTCATTCATTCAGTGCCTCACGGGATCCCTCAGCCTCATGAAATACACACTTAGTGTAACATTTTCAAGGCACCTTCAGTAAGCTCAGGCATGAGCTTTCAGGCAAAATACCTCCAGGTGACTCCTGGGGACATTTTTGTAGATTCCAAGGCCAGAAGGGACCATTGTGATCATCTAGTCTGTATAACACAAGCCTGAGATTTCCCCCAAAATTATTCCTAGAGCAGATCTTTTAGAGAAACATCCATCTTGATTTAAAAAGTGATGAAGAATCCGCCAAGACCCTTGGTAAATTGTTCCAATGGTTACTGTCACCGTTTAAAAAAAATATGCCTCATTTCCACTCAGAATTTCTTTAACTTCAACTTCCAGCCATTGGCTCCTGCTACACCTCTGTATGCTAGATTGAAAAGACTATTATTAAATATTTGTTCCCCAGTAGGCACTTATCGACTGTTATCAAGTCACCCCTTAACCATCTTTGTTAAACTAAATAGATTGAGATCTTTGAGTTTATCACTATAAGGCAGATTTTCTAATCTTTTACTAATTCTTGTGATTCTTCTCTGAACCCTCTGCAGTGTATTAACATACATTTTAGATAGTGAACACTAGAACTGCGCACAGGATTCCAGCAGTAGTCGCATCAGTGCCAAATAGAAAGGTAAAATAACTTCTCTCCCTCACCTTGACATTCCCCTGGTTATCATCCCAGGATCATATAGCTCTTTTGGCCACATGGTCACACTGGAAATTCATGTTTAGTGAGTTCATATCCCCATATCTTCTTCAGAATCATTGTACTTCCCACAATAGTTCCCCAACATGTAAGGATAACCTACATTCTTTGTTCCCTTATGTAGATATTGACATAGCTATGTTATTGTTTGCTTTGCCCCAGTTTACCAACCAGTCCAGATTGCTCTGAATCAGTGACCTGTCCTCTTCATTATTTACAATCCCCCAATGTTTGTGTCATCTGCAAACTTCATCAATATTCAGGAATGAGAAGGGTTTGCAGCGGAGATGCTGACACATTTCTCTGCTTACCCGTGTCAGTTAACCCCTGTAACTTATGTCTCAGACAAAGCTGGGTGCCTGCAAGAAAGTGTCTCACCAAAAGAAAGAAGGGAAGCAACAGAGGTGCAGGCCTGTAGCCCTAAATACGAAGACCCTTGTGGCTTTCATGACCATTCTGTTGAGCGCCATGTCATAGCCCAGCATGATAATGTCTGTTTCCATGGGGGAAACTTGTCTCCTTTCCAGCATAGGAATGGCATCGTGAATCAGACCTATGGTCCATCTAGTCCAGTGTCCTCTGTCTTACAGTATCAGGGGGGTAGCCATGTTAGTCTGGATCTGTAAAAGCAGCAAAGAGTCCTGTGGCACCTTATAGACTAACAGACATATTGGAGCATGAGCTTTCGTGGGTGAATACCCACTTCGTCGGATGCATGTTCACCCACGAAAGCTCATGCTCCAATATGTCTGTTAGTCTATAAGGTGCCACAGGACTCTTTGCTGTCTTAAAGTGACAGCCCCAGGTGTTGCAGAAGAAGGTGTAAGAAACCCAGCAGTGGGTGGATGGGGCGGGGGGATTACTTAACCATCCTGAGAGTGACACCCTAATGCCTAACACTGTGCCCTGAAACACATGGGCATATAGACTTTCTAAAATATTTATTTAGCTGTAACTATTGTAACTGGATAGTCTCACTATCCATGAAAATGTACATCCCTTCCTGATTCTTACTTGGCTCATGGCCTCAACTACCTCTTGTGGAAATGAGTTCCTCAGTCTAATTAGGCATAGAGTGAAGAAAGCATTCGTTTTTATCTGTTTTGAATTTGCCACATTTCAGTTTAAATGAATGTCCACTTGATCCTGTGCTATGAGACAGGGAAATTCTCAATCTATTCTCTACCATTCAGGTTTTTATAGAATTTTCTCATATCCCCTCTTCTTCCTCTCCTTTGTAAGGTAACAATCCCAGTCTTTTCAACCTTTCTCTGTATGAGAGTTTCTTGGGGTCCTTGATCCTTCTTGTTGCCCTTGCCTGAACCCCTGTAAGTCTGCATTATCCTATGTGAGAAGGGCGCCCAGTGCTACGCAGAAGACTCCAGATGAGGGTGAAACATTGACTGATCTCATGGAGTTGTATTTTCTGTATGATTCCCCATCCCACTCCTCCTGGATCCCAATGTTTTACTTAGTTTCTGTCCAGGCATGCACTATGAGCAGGGTTTGTCTGAGCTATGTACTATGATGCCCAGATTAATGTCCTGAGTTCATACAGTTAACTTAGAACCTTGTTAGATGTTTGAGGAGTTCAAGCTTTTCCCTCCAATGGGCATACATGTTGCAGTTATTGACATGAAAGTTCATCTGTCATCATGCTGCCCATTCACCTGGCTTGGTGATATCCCTCTGAGGACTTGTCTGGACTTGACTATGACGTAAATAATCTGGTGCTATCTGCAAATGTTGCCACCTCACTGCTCACCCCCTTTTCTAGATTGATAATAACTATAAAATATTTAACCTACTATTTGTTATAAATTGTGTAACCCCCCTTGCTGTGCTTCTCTCCCTTCACAGGCACCTTGAGCATTTCTGAGCCTGATCGACACATCTACCACCTCATGGCATCTTTCAACCTCACCCCCTCTGACCCTTCAACATTCATCCTAATGGGCATCCCTGGCCTGGAAGCTGTCCATGTCTGGATTTCCATCCCGTTCACTACGCTCTACATTATCGGCCTGTTGGGAAATGTCATGGTTCTGTTTGTCGTGGGCAAAGAGCAGACCCTGCACAAGCCAATGTACCTGTTGCTCTGCATGCTGGCGCTCACAGAAATCGGCACGTCTACCTCCGTTGTGCTGAAGGCACTGTGTATATTTTGGTTTAATATGAAAGGTATTACTTTGGGTGGCTGCCTCACCCAGATGTTCTTCTTTCATGCAGGTACTGTGATGCACTCAGCTGTCCTCGTGACAATGGCCTTTGATCGCTATGTTGCCATATGTAAACCTCTGAGATACACCACCATCCTCACCAATGCACGAATAGCTAAGCTAGGGCTAGTGGGTTTGATAAGAGCTGTTCTCTTTGTTCTGCCCCTACCCCTGCTCCTGATCAGGCAGCCATTCTGTGCCAACCGCATTATCCCCCATACGTTCTGCGACCACATGGCTGTGGCGAAGATGTCATGTGGGGACATCACAGTCAACAGGATGTACGGCTTGGTAATACCATTTGTAGTCAACATGTTAGACCTGACACTCATTGGCCTCTCCTATGGTCTGATCATCAGGGCTGTCCTCAGAATCTCTTCCAAGAAAGCCCACCAGAAAGCCCTCAACACCTGCACAGCCCACATCTGTGTGATGCTGATGTCCTATCCTTCCTTCTTCTTCTCCACTCTGACACACCGGTTCAGTCAGGGCATCGCTCCCCATGTTCACATCATCTTGGCCAACCTCTATTTCCTCCTCCCCACCATGCTGAACCCTATCATTTATGGCGTCAAAAACAAAGAGCTTCTTGAGAAACTGGGCAAATACACCTGCAGAATGTGCTCGCCTGGGGACCACTGACTTTAATCCTGTGTGACAAGAGGGGGAAAGAATACTTCCTCCTTAATCAAGGGCACTCTGTCCCAGTTTGGCTGAGCTCAACATTGTGGAAGTTTGCAGTCTGAGAAGCTCTTCAAACCTAACATCACTCCATCACCAAGCACTGCTCTCTCCGTTGCTGAGTTCCCTCTCTCTGACCATCACCTGATCTCTTTCAACATCACCCATCAGCCCCCATCTCCGCACATCCTGTCACTCGTCCTTTCCATGACTTCCAGACCACCAGAAGATTCTTCTGCGTACTGAAGCAAGGCGACTTTCCATTAGACCTTTTGTGAGCAGCTTTCTTGATCAGTTTGATGAACTGAAGCTATGCTTTCTGATAGCCAAAGAGAAAGAAAGCAACTACAGTGCTGAACTTCTTTGTCATATATACAGTGATCCGGTGACCTAAATTTGCCTCATTTTCCTTCATCCAATCTTTCAGGAAATCAGGAGGGTAAACCAATTTTTTCATTGGAAAGTGCTACTACAGGAACTCTGCTGCAGGAATTGAGGACATTCTACTAGAGCTTATTGGTGAGAGTTGTGAAACTGTGTGTTTTTGAGAACTGGACTGTGTACCCTGTATTTGAGGGATGTGTATCCCAGAGAGTGATCAAGCCAATTGCAACCATATGATGTGCACTCAGCCACTATGAATTAATAAAATAGAACATTACGTAGTATAGGGTTAATTGGAAAGCAGGCTTTTAAATGCAAGGTCAAAATCTAGCTGGCAGTTTCCGCTAATCAGAATGGGAGGAGTGGACAGACAAATAGATAAGTGAGAATGAAAGCAGATAAGTGGATGAAAACCTTCAGTCTGGATGCCTTTGATATTGGACGTTTATTGAAAGTTAGGAAAAGTGATGATCGAGTAGGGGTCACTATGACCTATGTCTTTTGTAGAAGTTATACAAATTTAGCTAATACAGTGTAGTTTGGAGGAGTCCTCTGAAGCCATCTTGAAAGACCTTTTTCCTGACACCCTTTCTCCCCAGCTGGTGAGCAACTGGCCACTGAGAACATGCTGCTAATTACGCAATACCATTCCAGCTGTTAGGTAAATATCTGGGATGTTCTAAACCTATTCCTTATGTCTGTGTGCACTTAAATCTAATAAACTTCAGTGTTAGACAAGAACGTGCTTACTTTCATTTAATCCTTGATCAGACAGAATTGCTGTCTTCCCATTGATTTATTCCTGACACCGCCTGGTGTGAAATAGTTAAGTTGCCCACGCTGGGGTTCTGAAAACAGACTGCTGTCTTGAACTACGACATCGCCTTGGAGTCAAATAACACCATTTTGTGCAATTGATTTTGGAGTCTCTTTTAGTTGGAACTTTTAAAATACACAGTAATCATTCCCATTGTCCAAGATGTCAGAAGTAGGTGTCGAGATTTCATGTTGGAGTTTGTGAAACATATGAAACAGAGACTGTCATCAAATGTCCAGGCGACTGAATCACTTGCAGTACTAAGTCCTTCATAACCTATATTGATTCACTGGCCTCATTCTTAGAACAACCAAGTACATTAACTCCGCACTTTAAGTCGTCCCGGTTAACGTTGTTTCATTGTTATGTTGCTGATCAATTAGGGTTGAGCCCCTACCCCACCACCCCTGGTGCTTGCAGAGTAGGGGAAGCTGCCGCTGCTGTGCAACGTGCTTCTCCTAGACTACAGACTCTCAGGATTTTGTTTCCAGGCACAACCGGCTCCATACAGATCAGGGACTGGAGTCCTGAAGGGAACATCTCACAACAGGGCCCTATGCACAGTGGACTGGAGTGAAAAGTTTAGTCAATCTTGAGCATGAGGGGCAACAAGAACTATTGCTGGGGAATGAAGACCGCTGCAGAGAACTTGAATTTACCCAGCTCCTGTGTGCCCCGAGCTGCTCACGTTCATTGTGAGGTTGGTGAATGAGCTGGGTGTTTTTAAAGCTACTCATCATCTCATGTTTCAGAGGGGTAGCCGGGTTAGTCTGTATCAGCAAAAATGAGGCATCCTTGTGGCACCTTAGAGACTAACACATTTATTTGGGCATGAGCTTTCGTGGGCTAAAACCCACTTCATCAACTCATGACTTTCTGGCAGCAGAAATCTCCCAATTTTTCCATAAATGGTTGACAGTTTGCAAGAGGCTGCCCCTAATGAAGATGGCTGCTGTCTACCATTATTTCCAATGGCATTGAAGCCATGCTGCCTTCTGGGAAAACAGCCACTCTCTGGGCCATGCGTGGCCAATCTGTGGCTACGGAGCCACATGTGGCTCTTCAGGAGTTAATATGCGGCTCCTTGTATAGGCACTGACTCTGGGACTGGAGCTACAGGCGCCAACTTTCTGATGTGCCGGGGGGGGGGGCTCACTGCTCAACCCCTGGCTCTGCCACAGGCCCTGGCCCCATTCCACCCCTTCCCGCCCCCTCCCCTGAGCCTGCCGTGCCCTCGCTCCTCCTCCCCCCCCCACCGAGCCTCCTGCATGCCACGGCACAGCTGATCGGGAGGTGTGGGGAGGGAGGGGGTGGCGCTGATCCGCGGGGCTGCCGGTGGGCAGGAGGTGCTGAGAGTGGGGAGGGAGCTGATGGGATTCTGCTGACGTATTACTGTGGCTCTTTGGCTCAGGTTGGCCACCCCTGCTCTGGGCGCTCTGGTTTAAAATCTGGACAGGGAAGCGTGGGGGGCAGAAGGGAGAAGCCAAGGAGAGTCTGAAGGGAAAATGGAGTGAAACAGTGGGGGAAGGTGTGACAGGAGACTTGGGGACCACGGGGAGAGGGGCGTGAACTGTGTAGCAGGCAGGAGAGTGGGTGGGAGGATGAATAGGGATAATATGGCTGTTCCCCAACCCCAGAGGTTAGGAGAGGGTAAGGCAGTCCCCCCCCCCACTCAGCAGTCAGCCGGCAGAGCCATATTTTTGTATATGTTTGAATCTTAAACCTGAAATAATCACGTGCGTTGGGGTGAGGGCAACGTTTTCCCTGCAGTGAACCTAATTTATGCTAATGGGGCCCCTCTCCCCTCATCTCAGCAGCCCAACCAGAGCCACCAACACTGCTTCTGTCTCGCTGGTGTTGGGGAGGAGGCTGGTGGGGCCCAGGCAGGTCTGTTCTGGGTGAGCTGCTGCCATCCTCGCTCTCCTGACGTTCCCGCCTCAGGAATTGTCTCTTTTAAAATAATAAACTCAGAAACTTCCCAGCTCCCCTCTGCTTTCCTCAGGTAGGCCTGAAAATGCCCCACCCCCTGCACCTCACATGATCACTGCAGTCTCTGTCTATTGCCAGCGGCAATTTGGGATCTGGGGGGCTGGCTCTGAAGCTATAGCCATTAATGAAACCCGACCTCTTCGCAGAGCTGGTGGCAAAACCCACCATCTCACCTATGCATTGCTCGTTTTTCTCTTGCACCAGCACTGGCCTCAGGGCAAGAAGCTACTGGCAGCCTGCGGCACCTGTTAATCAACTCATCCATTTGCAGAACAGTGTATCCGCGCAATGGCTGTCGGGGGTAGGGAGAGGGCTATCCCCACAAAGCAATGGCTGCCGGGGGTGGCGAGAGGGCTATCCCCACAAAGTAATGGCTGTCGGGGTGGCGAGAGGGCTATCCCCACAAAGCAATGGCTGTCGGGGGTGGCAAGAGGGCTATCCCCACAAAGCAATGGCTGCCGGGGGTGGGGAGAGGGCTATCCCCACAAAGTAATGGCTGTCGGGGGTGGCGAGAGGGCTATCCCCACAAAGCAATGGCTGTCGGGGGTGGCGAGAGGGCTATCCCCACAAAGCAATGGCTGTCGGGGGTGGCAAGAGGGCTATCCCCACAAAGCAATGGCTGTCGGGGGTAGGGAGAGGGCTATCCCCACAAAGCAATGGCTGTCGGGGGTGGCGAGAGGGCTATCCCCACAAAGCAATGGCTGTCGGGGGTAGGGAGAGGGCTATCCCCACAAAGCAATGGCTGTCGGGGGTAGGGAGAGGGCTATCCCCACAAAGCAATGGCTGTCGGGGGTGGCAAGAGGGCTATCCCCACAAAGCAATGGCTGTCGGGGGTACGGAGAGGGCTATCCCCACAGAGCAATGGAAAAGAGGAGACTAAGGGGGGATATGATAGAGGTATATAAAATCATGAGTGATGTGGAGAAAGTGGATAAGGAAAAGTTATTTACTTATTCCCATAATACAAGAACTAAGGGTCACCAAATGAAATTAATGGGCAGCAGGTTTAAAACAAATAAAGTTCTTCTTCACACAGCGTCCAGTCAACTTGTGGAACTCCTTGCCTGAGGAGGTTGTGAAGGCTAGGACTATAACAGGGTTTAAAAGAGAACTGGATAAATTCATGGAGGTTAAGTCCATTAATGGCTATTAGCCAGGACAGGTAAGGAATGGTGTCCCTAGTAGGGTGACCAGATGTCCCGATTTTATAAGGACAGTCCCGATTTTCGGGTCTTTTTCTTATATAGGCTCCTATTAGCCCCCACCCCCTGTCCTGATTTTTCACATTTCCTGTCTGGTCATCCTAGTCCCTAGCCTGTTTGTCAGAGGGTGGGGATGGATGGCAGGAGAGAGATCACTTGATCATTTAGGGTTACCATATTTTAATTTTTAAAAAGGAGGACACTCCAAGGGGGCTTGGCCCCGCCCCAATTCTGCCCCTTCCCCGCCCCCAGCCCCGCCCCAACTCTGCCCCCTCCCCTGAACGCTCCGCCCCCTGCCCCTCCCCCTCCCCTGCTTCCTGCGAATCAAATGTTCGCGGGAAGCCTGAAACAGGGAGGCAGCAGGTAAGCTGGGGCTGGGGCGGGGTGCGGCGTGGCCCAGTCCAGCCCAGCCGCCCTGGCTGAGCGGCTCCCTTTGGCGGCCGGCCGGCCCAGGCCAACAGGCTCTGGCCCC